>NC_090651.1:228781024-229072138 GCF_040937935.1 Hyperolius riggenbachi | reverse complement strand
TTAAGTTATGTCCCTCAGGACCATCAGATGTGCCCCCCATTATAAAATCCCCCACCCCATTACCCTGATGGGCCCCAATAATAATTTCAAACCCCCCCTTCAGATTTTAAACCCCCACCCTCTGTTATGGGCAGCCTGATGTGCCCCCCCCTTATCACGATGCCCCCCCCCCCCCCAGATCGTTAAAAAAAAACGCCCCTGCAAGATGAATATCTCACCTTACCTGGTTCCTGCGATCATCCTGCAGCTCCAGCCTCCATTCTCCGCTCTTCACTCAGCCCTGTGACGCTGAATATCCGGGTCCTGGCTTGATGACGTCATCAAGCCGGGACCCGGATATTCAGCGTCACAGGGCTGAGTGCACCGCGGAGAATGGAGGCTGGAGCTGCAGGATGATCGCAGGAACCAGTTCAGGTAAGATATTCATCTTGCAGGGGCGTTTTTTTTACGATCTGGCCACGGAGGGGGAAAGACGAATGATCACGCTGTTTGCTACAGCGGTGATCATTCATCCGCGGGGGGGTCACTAATTGGCTGCAAGGGAACATGTTCCCTTTTGCCAATTAGTAAGGCAGCTGACAGTGCCGGGAGGTGCGCTCTGAAGCGCACCTGTCCCTGCACAACAGCGCTGCAAGCAGGTCAGTATATCTACGTCGCTGTGGCTTGGAGGGTGCCACAGCTGACGTAGATATACTGTAGTGGAGGGGAAAGTGGTTAAAATAAAATATTTCCACAAATGAAGTAAAAAAAAATATTACAAAAGAAAGGAAAACCAAGACACATAATATAATGATAGAGAAGAAAAGGAAGAAGAAGACGAAGATATAGAAGAAGAAGATATAGAAGAAGAAGATGAAGAAGATATAGAAGAAGAAGAAGAAGATATAGAAGAAGAAGACGAAGAAGAAGAAGATATAGAAGACGAAGAAGAAGAAGAAGATATAGAAGACGAGAAGAAGAAGAAGTAAAAGAAGAAAAAGAAGAAGATATAGAAGAAGAAGAAGACGATATAGAAGAAGAAGATATAGAAGAAGAAGAAGAAGAAGAAGATATAGAAGAAGAAGGTATAGAAGAAGAAGAAGAAGAAGATATAGAAGAAGAAGAAGATATAGAAGAAGAAGAAGAAGAGATATAGAAGAAGAAGAAGAAGATATAGAAGAAGAGGAAGAAGATGAAGATATAGAAGAAGAAAAAGATAATTGAAGAAGATACAAGAAGTAGAAGATGAAGAAGATTCGAGTAGAAGAAGATATAGAAGAAGAAGAAGAAGAAGATATAGAAGAAGAAGATGAAGACCACGTAAATGAAGACTTCCAACAACCATTTTGGACACACCTTCTCATGCAAACACTTTTCATGAAGTTAATTTACTATTTTTGATACCTTTTTTATAACTACTACATCACCACATAATCACTTGATGTTTTTCTTCATAAAGAAGGTGGTTTCATGCATCATTGACCTCCAATACAAGTTTTAAAAGCTATTTAAGGCCAGCTCAAATATTTTACTCGAATACAGACTCGGATAGTGACGTCGGATATCCGAGGTCGAATCGGATATTCGATTAACTCGAATATCGAACTTCGAGTGAATTCGGATAGTTTACTATCCGAATTCGACCAAACTCGAATAGGATAATGAGGTATCCGATCAACACTATGTACCCAGCATGACTGTGGTAAGAAATGCAGCACCAGCAGCCCTCACTTTTGTTTAGAAGGCATAGTCAGCTGATGCATAATTATGCAAATACATGCAGCTTGAAAATAGACCAGCAGAATCCTACCTCAACCTCTGTAATTTGTACATTTTTACACTGAATAAATTTGCATACATTTGCATAATCCTGCATCAACGTGGATATATTTGCATCTCATTGACCATCCCTGTTGCTCAGCTAGATTGATTTAGGTCACATAGCTGCATTCTTACAGCAGAACTTTTAGTTACGAAAGACTTGCTGAAACACAAAGAAATGAGCATTTGGGCACTCTGCTTACTAAGCTCTTGGGTGGTATAATTAGAACTTTGCCTGGAAAACTTCTACATTGTCATCTCATACCGGCAACTGATAGAATATGTCTTCTAATTCAAAACAACACAACTGTGACAAATGCTTCTCAGTGCTATCTGGCAGTAGTTTTATGCTGTTTGAACTTTTTGTGTGTATTTTTCCCTATCTCTTGACTTTTTTCAGCATGTCGGGCCTTTGACTATCAAGCTTGCTTGTCAAATTAAAATGACCTGACCTGATTTTATGTCTCCCATCCTATGTTTGTTTCTGTTTGATGTCTGGGATGCACACAAGGCATCTGTGATGTCTTTTTCTTTTAGGCTCGTAGGAAATGTTGATATTTAACAAAACAGCATCAAAATTTTGCCACCACAGGCAGATATTTCTCATTGTTAGGAAAACTCATCTGAAAACAAACACAAGAAAAAGAGCAGCCCTCTGTCATTCCAGATTTCTTTATCAACCTTTTGCGGACTGATGTAGTTGAAATCTGCGTCCTGCCGGTGGCCATGTAGCTCTGACAGGACATAGATTTAAAATATTCACTGACGAAAAAAAAACGTCTTTGCCATTTGCCCTGGTGTTCCGTCGCTGCACCAGCTCTGCTGTCTCAGTGATAGAAGAGTTTCTGCCTTTCCGTCAGGATCCAATGTCAGTGGCTCCTAACCTCCTGATTACTGTGAGCCAATCACAGACAGTAATCACTGGGCTGAATAGGGAACAGATGGGTCAGGTGCTTAAGGGGCCAGAGCCATCCACTCCCAAAAGGGTTAAATGAAAAAGCGAGCACCAGAATAAGTTAAAAAGATAATTCCTCTAGTTATTTCATTCTTGCTTGTGTTGCAGATTGTATACAGTGCCGAACTGAGACATTCAAGCGCACTTCCATTTAATTTTGAATTCCAAGCTGCATACAAGATGTCAGTGCAATTATATAGTACTGACACCTTCTGCAGTCTGAAGAATGCATGTCACTATCTTTCAATAAAAATGTAGAATCTTCAATAATACTCAAACACCGCTTGAATTTCTTCTATGGCACATTAACCAGTTCACCAAAAAGGGGTTTTTACCCTAACAGACCAGAGCAATTTTCACCTGTCAGTGTTCCTCCATTTTATTCGCCAATAACTTTATTGCTACTTATCACAACAAAATGATCTATACCTTGTTTTTTTTGCCACCAATTAGGCTTTCTGTGGGTAGTACATTTTGCTAAGTATTTTATTTTATTCTAAATGCATTTTAATGGGAAACGTAAGAAAAAAATGGAAAAAAGTCATTATTTCTCAGTTTTCGGCCATCATAGTTTTAAAAAAAACGTTCTCTTGTGGATAAAACCCACACATTTTATTTACCCATTTGTCTCTATTATTAAACCATTAAATTATGTCACTATCACAATGTTTGGCGACAATATGTTTGGAAATATAGGTGTTATAGTCCAGTCTATAATTACAAGCCCCTATGTAGTAAAGTAAATAGTAATATACCCTCATAAAATATAGATGAAAAAATAGATGAGTCCCTGAGGCAACTATTTATGTATTTTTTTTAAACAGATTTTTTTTTACAAGTGTCTTTGTGTGTGTGTGTGGGGGGGGGGGGGGGGGGGGGGCTTTGAAAGTATAAGTTAATTTTATTAATTTGTAATTATAAGTGTATGTGTATGTATGTCTGTATGTGTAATTTTACTTTTTGGCCACTATATATATACTATACACTTGCCTGTTGTATAGGAAATGTTCACTTATTCTTTTCTTTTTTCTTTTTTTTTTTTACTGCCTCTGACTGCTGTTTTATAAATGGATCCCCTGATCGTGGTCATGTCCATTCACTCCAGGCATTGCGATTGGGTAGAGGAGCACTCCAATCAGAGAACGCGGTGTCCCGATGGGTAACGGTGGCAGGGGGCGCATACACGTACACAGCGGCGGCGGGAGCGAGTGACTTGTTAAAATGTCCTGTGGCTGTTAACAGGCTAAAACAGGATTTTTTTAATAAGGTGGCTTGCCTTTTAATTGGTTAAAAATGGGGTCCTACCTACTATAACTTTAATCCACCAAGCATTACCGCATGCGAAAAAGCAGAAATCTACTGATTTTATCAATCATTTTGTCAAATGTCAATTCACTAAGGCTGTTACCACATGGAAAACTAAAATTACTTACTAGTGAGATAAATTACCAAACTACTAAGGCAAGTAACACATAAATGTCAATTCTCTAAGATTAGAGCATGAGGTAAAATAAGTGAGATCTTTGGTATTTTATCTCCAACCTGGAGCTGTCAGTAGTAAAACAAACAGTCATTCAAAAAGTTGTAGCAGGGAGAATACAGAGCAGAGAAAATGTGAAAATGAATTAAACTAGTCAGAAAAATAATAAAAACAAAACAGAGGACACCAAGAGCCCAATAGTGCAATATTGTCTGGTAAGCTCAATATATAATGTAATGTCAAAGGTTTTTATTCTCACAAAGGTGGGTTACCATCAGGTAACCACTTGACAGGCAGGTGGGGAGTATTAGTACCTGACCCCACTCAGGAATAAAAGTCGCTCTCTGTAGATAGGAAAATGGGGAAAGAACCCCTCCACCAGGGGTGGACTTAATCGTGCTGTAATATGTACGAACAGAGGCGCCAAGCAAAGTAAAACAATGTTCTAAAAATGATAAAAAGAGGGAAGTCGAGGTGGACTTACCTCCCTCTGGTAGTGGACATATACTCAAATGCAGAGTAAAAAATATACAATTTAATATTTATTCACAGCTCCATAAAATCGCAACGCGTTTTGCGGTCAACAGTCCCACTTTATCAGGCAGTACAGGAGCATATAAAACTGGTTCAGGTCCATAAAGCGTGTGAGCGCGCTCACACGCTTTATGGACCTGAACCAGTTTTATATGCTCCTGTACTGCCTGATGAAGCGGGACCGTTGACCGCAAAACGCGTTGCGATTTTATGGAGCTGTGAATAAATTGTATATTTTTTACTCTACATTTGAGTATATGTCCACTACCAGAGGGAGGTAAGTCCACCTCGACTTCCCTCTTTTTATCATTTTTGGAACATTGTTTTACTCTGCTTGGCGCCTCTGTTCGTACATATTACAGCACAGAAAAATAATAAAGTTTAGGACTGGCTTAGGGCCATGGTAGGTAGAATCTATGTCCTGCGGTGTCCAACTTTGATGCGACGTAGATTCTACACTGTGGCTTACCGCAGTCCCAAGCCAATTGCTGCTCGCTGTGAAAGTAAATTCGAGCTTCCTCCTTTCGGTAAGGAGCCAGTTTCATCGGCTTCTTACCAGGTGATCACTGTGAGCCAATAACAGTGATTACAGAATGGCTGTGTTAAAACAAGGCTCTGGTCCTTATTATTATGTAGAAATTTAAATAGGTAATACAATAATGGTTTTGAGTGGATATAAATGTTATGTTATGATAATTTTAAGCACCTTGGATTTGCAGTATAATGTTCGTTTTACAAATTTCTGAAATATTTCTTAAAGCGGAATGAAACCCAGCATTTCTTCTTTGCTCTAAAAGATTATTTACAGCATATTATATACTACCATTTTTTTTTTGTAGAACAGCATTCAATTAGTAAAACATAGGACTTACAAGCTCAGTGCAGAGAAAGCTGGATGCATCCGAACTGGAGATAATGTTATCGTGTGTTTACTTAATTGTATCAAGTGAGGAATGTGACACATTCTCTGACTGTGCAGACTCTCCTGAACACAGTCAAGATGAATAAGTCAGTTATGAATAAAATGCAAAGTCAGCTCTCAGCGCAAAAAAACCTGTACTTTGGGAATTTGTAATTTCTAAATGAATAATAATACTTATGCACAAAAGCAAATATGACAACCGTATGGCATATAAAAAGTAGGAAAACATGTTTTAATGAATATTATGTCAGGGTTTTATACTACTTTAAATACTGTGCTTCCGTGACATTCCTGTGGCCCTAATCTGGAATGAAAGTTGGAACCACCATTCCACTGTGTTGAGGTCATATACTTTAATAAGCTGGTGGTCCTAAAGCTTAAATTAATGGAACTTTGGTATATATATTATATATAAATACAGAGGGGCTGCAGCACACAACAGGAAAACAGTGAGAGGGGCTCTTGGTTACGCTTTAACGCGCTTAAGCTAAGTGTCCCCGATCTGGTGAGGCCTACTCTAACCAGGCAAAAATGCTAGTTTTTATCAGCGTTCTAGTGGGAACCATACCAAAAGCCCAAGGGTCAACTAAATGGGAGAAATAAAATTAAAAACACCTCACCTTCTACTAGCTACTGACTGAACTATGAGCTCCACCCATTTATATGCTTAACTGTGCTAGAGGTGGGCGTGGCTTTGCACGCTCACAGGGGAAAATAATACTGTATATGTTAGGGAATGAGCAGCACAAACCAAATTGTATGCAATACTATGCAAAGCATGCACGCAGCACTGGAGAATCCTAATCTCCATAAGAAATATATAAATACAGAGGGGCTGCAGCACACAACAGGAAAACTGTGCCAAAGTTTTTATTTTTTTCCTCCCATTTAGCTGACCCCTGGGCTTTTGGCATGGTTCCCACTAGAACGCTGATAAAAACTAGCATTTTTGCCTGGTTAGAGTAGGACTCACCAGATCGGGGACACTTTGGCGCAGTTGGTGAGCTTAAGCGCGTTAAAGCGTAACCAAGAGCCCCTGTCACTGTTTTCCTGTTGTGTGCTGCAGCCCCTCTGTATTTATATATTTCTTATGGAGATTGGGATTCTCCAGTGCTGCGTGCATGCTTTGCATAGTATTGCATAAAATTTGGTTTGTGCTGCTCATCCCCTGACATATATATATATATATATATATATATATATATATATATATATATATATATATATACACACATACATACACACACACACGCTATGTGTGTGTGTGTGTGTGTGTGTGTGTGTGTGTGTGTGGGTGTGTGCGTGCGTGTGTGCGTGTGTGCGTGCGTGCGTGTTTGTTACTCAATCACACAACAATGGCTGAACAGATTTGAATGAAATTTGGCACACGCATAGTACATTACCTGGAATAACATATAGGATACTTTTTATCCCCATAACCAAAAATTGGGCAGAGACAAATGGTAGGAATTCATTCCTTCTGAATCGATTCCTTTCAGAAAGAAATTCATTGTTTTGGAACATTAGGTGGAAATTGAAATGTATGTGTCCAGCTTTACACTTTTTATGGAATGAACAAACACATTTAATAACAAAATTGGATATTTTGAACTCTGGCAGTTAACTAAAAAATATAGACAAAATGGAATTTGATTTGCCGTCATGTCACAGTTTATATATGAGGGCAATCTAACATATGTGCATGCCTAACGGTCTATGACTCCTGTGGCCTCCTCCTTTCCCAGAAACCAGAATTACCTTGGACTGATAGCTTCCATACCTCGCCTCATTTTATCGTCCATGCTTCTGAAAACGTAAAGTAAAAACTGTAATGGTGGACTGATACAGGAGTTAACCCTGACATTTCCACTATACTGACCCCCAAAATGAAAATGCATTTGACATTATTATAGTTCACTCCCACTTTTGGGTTCACGATGTCAAACACACTTTCCACACACTTAAACAGGCCTATCCGTCTCCAGGCCTGGAAGCAGGTGCCGCTCTCCCGCAGGTACACCACTCCTGCACACTTTGTACTATACGAAAAACAGGAGACAGCACACCGTTAGCTTCTTCAAGTAATCTGTATTCAAACCATACAGTTACAGAGCACACAAGGACACGACATGTTTTGGGTGTAGCCCTTCCTCAGGTGTGCCACACCCAGTGAACATTACCCATATATACCCCACCCACAGGAAGTCACCTGACCCTCCGGTCACATGACTAGAAAATAGTGAATACACACATATACTTTTCACCAAAAACATTTCTTTATCAAAGGGAACTACACTGACCGTGTCTACCCCAGAATAATCACTGAGGATGTTGCCCCCCCCCGAATGCAAGTCATAATTCAATTATATATTCAGCGTTATACATTTCCATTCACATATAATTCCTGTATCGAGTCGCATGGTCGCAGTCAGTACTGATCCTACAAAGAAAGAAGATTAGAGAAAACACTTCAGACTTAGGCACTCGTTCAGCCCATTGGGAACAATACAGGTAAATTTCCTTATCCATTTTGCTTCACGTTGTAACAACATTTTCTTTCTGTCGCCTCCCCTAACTAAGGGAGGTACACTGTCGATAACAAACCACCGCAGCTGAGCTGCTGTGTGACGTTTCTCCAAGAAGTGCCGTGAGACTGAAGTCTCATACTCCTTTTTCCCTTTGGCTAAGTTGGAGATATCCCTCTTATGCTCTTGAATTCTTGCCTTTACCTCTCGCTCCGTTTTCCCGACGTAAGCATATCCGCAGGGGCACTTGAGCCCGTACACTACGTACGAGCTCAAGCAGGAAAACCTACCCCTGACTGGAACCCTCACGCCGGTTGTCGGGTGAGAGATAAAGTTCCCTTTCAGCACTGCATTACAACAATTGCAGCTCAAACAGGGTACCGTTCTTCGCCTCATTTCAGGGATCACATTCTTTGTATAAGGTTTGATATCGGATTTACTCACCCAGTTTTTGATCGATCTGCCCCTGCGGTACGCAAAGACCGGTGGATCCCGGAACAATCTCCCAAATTCGGGATCTTGTCCCAAGATCGGCCAGAACCTGCGCACCACCGAGCGGATTCGATCGGACAGGGTTGCCTTATGTAATGAATGTTTTCCAATGATTGCTAAGTATTTGCAATAGGTGCTCCCCATCCTATACTTTCTAACTGATACAGTGTGACTGAATGGTGTACTGGTTAAGGGCTCTGCCTCTGACACAGATGATGTGGGTTCAAACGTTGACTCTTCCTGTTCAGTAAGTCAGCACCTATTCAGTAGGAGACCTTGGGCAAGACTCCCTAACTCTGCTACTGCCTATAGAGCGCATCCTAGTGGCTGCAGCTTTGTCACTTTGAGTCTGCCAGGAGAAAATGTTCTATGTCTTGTCTTGATTATGGCATGTTTGTATAACAGTTATGCTGGCCTCCGGATATCTCAACCAACAATTTGTTACTAAAAATGTCTTTTAAGTACATTGACCATTTTAAGAGAATGACAGAGTCAAGTGTTACATTTATACCATCCTAAATATTTTTCTGCATTAAAAAAGCAATAATATCCTGGCTGCAACTGTGCCACAGGCTGTTGTGTTATGTTGTTTATTTATTTATAAATGGATTCAAATATCCTTCATTTAAATTTGATTTGAAGATTGACAATCATGCATCCTCTCAGTGGGGTTGCTGAGAGTTAAAGAACCACACAGGAGTGCACCTATATGCTTTGCATCTTTTTAGCAAAAGTTTTTTTTTTAAATATTATTAATGATATGATTAGCAAAACATTGAGCTGTAATTGGAATGAAATCAACTTCAATTGGACTAGAACCAACTACATGCCCCAGTCTCTGCTGCCCTGTAGGGAAAAGGAGCACAACAGATTGCAAAATTCATAGGAGACTTGAGGCAAAGCAAAGATGAACTGTTTATCCATTTCCCAGATTTACAAAATACCTCCATGACAGAGTCTTCTTATTCTTTGACATGGATTTATATACAATTACCAAAAGTTTGCAAACACTTCCGGGGACACTATTTAAAAGACAACTCTGTGATGCTTCGTTGAAATGGGCATTGCATAGAAATACCATGCATATTTTATAAGTGGTGACAATGGCAGTGCTCTCCTGCTAAATTCCAGGCCATGCTGCTGCAGGGACATATCTTTCATTGCCATATCGTTCATGCCACATTTGTTTGAATGGGCCAGTAGAATGCTCAGCAGGCAATCAATATACTTTATTTTCTTATGAGGACTTATTTGATTTGATTTTAATGATTATTTCCATGTGTTCACATGAATGGACCAATAGGAATCATTGCATAAAGCCAAATGGACTGCTTAGACTGCTCATCAATGAAGTAGTTCAGTCGTCCGTCTGAAAGGGGCTTAAGAGAGGTCCTGGTAAGTGTAACAGATAATGTGAGGACAGAGAGTGGGTGGGGCACTTCTAGCAAGATTAAATAATAAGTAAAGAAGAATATAATGTCAAAGAAGAAGAGAGATGAACTCAGAGTTGGATTAAGATGAAATGGGTCCCTAGGCAAGGTAGTAGCTTTGACTCCCCTTTATTGTCCTTTTGGTAATGGTTGTGGAGGTCAGAGCACCACATTCAAAGAAATATCACCTTTCATGGGGGGTTGAGGGGCTAAAAAACCTTGAGAGAGGTGGGGGAATACTTTCAGGGCCAGTTCAAGTAACAATTGGGCCCTAGGGCAAAATTAGCCTGGGAGCCCTCCAACAGACACCCCCGACCAAAAAGCGTCATTAAAGGCCCTTTGTTGCAGCCAAATTTCCCTTCTGGGCCCCTGAGCTGGCTGCTGACCCTCCCCCAATCACCTCCCAACTTAACAGACTCTGCAGAGTCCCTGGGGAGCAACAGTTAAGATGGGGGAGAGACAACTTGGGGGCCCCTACAGGTTCTGGGGCCCTGGGGCGATTGCCCATTTTTTCCTATGGTAGCTCCGGCCCTGCATACTTTTTACTGTATTTAAAGGGGCTTTTGTTCCATCTTTTCATGCATTCATGCATGGGGTGCTATAAAAATGTTAATTATTAAAGAGGGCTCCCAGATTTGACCATAAACCCCTCCCCTGAATCTTCATTGTAAGAGAAGTAAGATTCGTGGTCCTATTTTGCAGAGCTCCTTGCCCTCTCCTCCCCCCCCCCCCCCATCATGGACTGTGCAAATTGGTATTGCCCAGGTGGTGAAGCCCCACACTGTTTGGCTCAACCATTCTGGCAGTAATAATCATCATGGAGAAGAGAGGGTTAAACAGGCTAGGGGCAGGAGCTACATAAGTTTCAATAAAAGCAACAACATTGAAATTAAAATAGAAATTAACCCCCCTCCTCCCAGCACCAAAGCAATATGTAATGCATGGTGTTCCAGTGAATCAATAGGAATTGCTCAACATCTTACTTAAAGTAAACTACAGATCAAACATTAACAAGAATTGATACTTACCCAGGGCTATCTCCAGCCCCATAAGAACGTCTGAGTCCCTCACCATCCCCTGCAGTGTTCCGTTCAGCCACAATCAGCCCCGGTAACTGGTTCAGTTGTGTCAGTCAGGGTCCTCTGCACATGTGCGGGAGGTCCATACATGCGCAGAAGACCCCTGTCATAATCATCACAGCCATTGGTGATATTGCATATAATACAGAAGCCATTTTTTTCATTTTTCTGCCTGCTGTGGACTATTTCAGATGTGTATGTATGTTCAGCAGCCACCTGGCTTTGGGGGTATGATTGTCACCTGGCTGAAGGAAGCTGCTAATTTGATTGTCTGTATGGCAGTGTAAAGTACATTTGCATTCAGTTTCCTCTGGACACTGCGGCCTCCAGCAAGGAAACAGGTAATTCGTTAACGACCCACTCTTTTGTCTTGAATCTGCTGAAAAGGTGTTGCATTGCTTTGAACTGTGTATGCATGTAAACAGCCCTGTTGACCCAATATACAATCCGGACTAACTGAGTCTGGAAAGTTGGAAGCTAAAACGGGAAACTTTGAAGTTTGCATATCACAGCCAGCAAGGATATGACAAGCGTTCTGTGCAAACCTTCTGAGGAAATTAAATTATATCTAGACGTGTACCCTGGGAATACACTGCTTGCTATAAAAGTCCACGGAGGACCTTCACAACTTGTAGTTCCTTGGAGATAGCAAAGACGCTAGGACTGTCCTGGTTTCTGACCAGCGACCGCATGCTCCTTGCAAAAAACGCTCTGATCTGTATGCCAGTAACGTTTTATTCCCGTTTTTATTTTGTTTATGAGCAAACTGTCTTGTTGTGTGTCTTTCAAATTTTTACCTTGTTTTTGTAAATCTTTTGTATTTATTACTTCCTGCACTGTTCCACTTTTTTTCTGGAATATTAAATATTTATTTAATAAGCTTGACTTCCGATGTACTCATAGTCTGGGAAGAGACTGCAGTGTAATTTGCATTACAAGTTCAGTGCCTGATTGTGCCTTGCTATTGTGTGATTGTATTGTGTGTGTGGCATTCCTGTATTTGGCCTAAAGCGCAAAGCTGACCCAAATATGAAAACGCTGGACTGAGTGCAGGCCACTCGACAGCAGAGTGGGAATTGTTGAAGTGTCTAGCAGTAGTGTTGGGCGAACACCAAGATGTTCGGGTTCGCGAACGTTCGCCGAACATCGCCGCGATGTTCGGGTGTTCGCGCCGAACTCCGAACATAATGGAAGTCAATGGGGAGCCAAACATTCGTGCTTTGTAAAGCTTCCTTACATGCTACATGCCCCAAATTTGCAGGGTATGTGCACCTTGGGAGTGGGTACAAGAGGAAAAAAAATATTTGAAAAAGAGCTTATAGTTTTTGAGAAAATTGATTGTAAAGTTTCAAAGGAAAAACTGTCTTTTAAATGTGGAAAATGTCATGTTTCTTTGCACAGGTAACATGCTTTTTGTCGCCATGCAGTCATAAATGTAATACAGAGAAGAGGTTCCCGGAAAAGGGACCGGTAACGCTAACCCAGCACCAGCAGCAGCACACGTGATGGAACAGGAGGAGGCGCAGGAGGAGAAGGCCACGCTTTTTGAGACACAACAACCCAGGCCTTGCATGAGGACAAGAAGCGTGCGGATAGCATGCTTTGTACCGCCATGCAGTCATAAATGTAATAAAGATAAGAGGTTCCATAAACAGGGACCGGAAACGCTAACCCAGCACCAGCACACATGATGTAACAGGAGGAGGCGCAGGAGGAGAAGGCCACGCTTTGAGACACAACAACCCAGGTCTTGCATGAGGACAAGAAGCGTGCGGATAGCATGCTTTTTACTGCCATGCAGTCATAAATGTAATAAAGATGAGAGGTTCCATAAACAGGGACCGGCAACGCTAACCCAGCAGCAGCAGCAGCACACGTGATGGAACAGGAGGAGGCGCAGGAGGAGAAGGCCACGCTTTGAGACACAACAACCCAGGCCTTGCATGAGGACAAGAAGCGTGCAGATAGCATGATTTGTACCGCCATGCAGTCATAAATGTAATAAAGAAAAGAGGTTCCATAAACAGGGACCGGCAACGCTAACCCAGCAGCAGCAGACGTGATGGAACAGGAGGAGGCGCAGGAGGAGAAGGCCACGCTTTGAGACACAACAACCCAGGCCTTGCAGGAGGACAAGAAGCGTGCGGATAGCATGCTTTTTACCGCCATGCAGTCATAAATTTAATAAAGATGAGAGGTTCCATAAACAGGGACCGGCAACGCTAACCCAGCAGCAGCAGCATCACACGTGATGGAACAGGAGGAGGCGCAGGAGGAGAAGGCCACGCTTTGAGACACAACAACCCAGGCCTTGCATGAGGACAAGAAGCGTGCGGATAGCATGCTTTTTACCGCCATGCAGTCATAAATGTAATAAAGATGAGAGGTTCCATAAACAGGGACCGGCAACGCTAACCCAGCAGCAGCAGACGTGATGGAACAGGAGGAGGCACAGGAGGAGAAGGCCACGCTTTGAGACACAACAACCCAGGCCTTGCAGGAGGACAAGAAGCGTGCGGATAGCATGCTTTTTACCGCCATGCAGTCATAAATGTAATAAAGATGAGAGGTTCCATAAACAGGGACCGGCAACGCTAACCCATCACAGATGGTCATTGTTCATGTTACTTGGTTGGGGTCCGGGAGTGTTGCATAGTCGTTTCCAATCCAGGATTGATTCATTTTAATTTGAGTCAGACGGTCTGCATTTTCTGTGGAGAGGCGGATACGCCGATCTGTGACGATGCCTCCGGCAGCACTGAAACAGCGTTCCGACATAACGCTTGCTGCCGGGCAAGCCAGCACCTCTATTGCGTACATTGCCAGTTCGTGCCAGGTGTCTAGCTTCGATACCCAATAGTTGAAGGGTGCAGATGGATTGTTCAACACAGCTACGCCATCTGACATGTAGTCCTTGACCATCTTCTCCAGGCGATCGGTGTTGGAGGTGGATCTGCACGCTTGCTGTTCTGTGGGCTGCTGCTGCATGGGTGTCAGAAAATTTTCCCACTCCAAGGACACTGCCGATACCATTCCCTTTTGGGCACTAGCTGCGGCTTGTGTTGTTTGCTGCCCTCCTGTTCGTCCTGGGTTTGCGGAAGTCAGTCTGTCAGCGTACAACTGGCTAGATTCTCCTTCAGATTCCCCCAATTGCATCATGACAGCTGTTTCCTTGATTTTCAACATTGACCTCTTCAGTAAACACAGCAGTGGTATGGTAATGCTGACTGAAGAGTTGTCACTGCTCACAAGCAACGTGGACTGCTCAAAATTTTGGAGGACTTGGCAGAGGTCCAACATGTTGCCCCAATCGGATCCACAGAAGCTTGGCAGCTGTCCGGATGCGCCTCGGTACTGCGCCGTCATGTACTGGACCACTGCACTCTTCTGCTTGCAAAAGCGGGCTAGCATGTGCAGCGTAGAATTCCAGCGCGTAGGGACATCACACAGCAAGCGATGGTGGGGGAGATTGAAGTGCTCCTGCATCTTGGCGAGTGCCCCCGAAGCAGTACTGGAATTTCTACAATGTTTGGCCACTCGTCGCACCTTCAACAGAAGATCGGCCACGCCTGGGTATGTCCTCAGGAACCGCTGAACTACTAGGTTCATCACGTGCGCCAGGCAAGGGATGTGTGTCAGCTTAGCCAACCTTAAAGCACGAATGAGATTACTCCCATTATCACACACAACCATGCCCGGTTTCAGGTCCAGTGGTGCCAGTCACAAATCCGTCTGTTCCTTTATTCCCCTCCAAATTTCCTCCCCTGTGTGCTGCTTATCCCCAAGGCATATCAGCTTCAGCAACGCTTGCTGACGCATGCCAACAGCTGTGCTGCACTGCTTCCACGATCCTACTGCTGCTGGTGCTGGGTTAGCGTTTCCGGATGAGGTACATTTTTGAGATGCGTTGGAGGAGAAGGAGTCAGAGAGGTAGGTGCTGCTGTTGTTATCCAGTGGGAGGGACGGCAGTGCAGCTGTTTGCGGCGTGGGCAACACCCGCGCCGTAGCAGGTGAGGAATCGCTGCCAGGCTCCACAAGGTTCACCCAGTGCGCGGTAAGGGAGATGTATCGACCCTGGCCGAACGCACTCGTCCAGGTGTCAGTGGTGAGGTGAACCTTGCAGGCAACGGCATTCTTCAAGCTTCGGGTTATTTTGCTGACCACGTGCTCATGCAACTCAGGCACTGCAGAGCGCGCAAAGTGGTAGCGGCTGGGAACCACGTAACGTGGGATGGCCACTGACATCATGCCCTTGAAGCTGTTTGTCTCCACCACTCGATATGGCAGCATTTTGCAGGCTAGAAGCTTGGCTATGCTGGCTGTTACTGCCACGGCCCAGGGGTCATTTGCTGGCAATTTCCTCTTGTGATCAAACATCTCCGAGACAGACAACTGAATTGTAGGGCTGCACACTGAAGGGCTGTTGGTTGTTGTGTTTGATGAACACTGGGAGACCTCAAGAGCACTACTCCGGAAAGTGACAGTGTCAGCGTCTGATGTTTGTGAATGTTGTGAACCACGTAATGGCTGGGCTACTGCTGCTGCTGAGGCGGGTCTGGTGGTGAGCCTGGTGACCCCAAGGGAGGCAGTGTTTCTGGTACCCTGTCCTGCCGCGTTTGCCCACAGAGTGGGATGTTTGGATAGCATGTGGCGGCTCATGCTGGTGGTGGAGAGGTTGTTAATACTTTTCCCCCTGCTCAGGCGGGTCTTGCACACCTTGCAAATCGCCATAGTACCATCCTCAGTGCAGTCTTCAAAGAAAGCCCAGACTTTGGAGCACCTGCCTTGCTGGCGATTTCTGTTTGCGCCTCTTTTGCCTCTCACTTGAACTTCCACGCTTGTGGTGCCTGAAATTGCGCGCCGCCTACCTTGTGGCACAAGGTGAACTCATGCAGCAGTGGGTTCTTCAACAGACTCATCTGTGCTGCTGCTGCTACGACGGCGATGTTCTCGTTCACAAACAAAATCTGGGTCTATGTCCACATTGTCCATACCCTCCTCTTCCATCTCCTCAAACTCGTCATATGTCATTGTGGGGGGCCGCCGCCGTGGAGTAGAGCTCCCCAGAACAACCTCTGCGCAGCTCACTCCAACGTCGTCTTCCAGATCTTGTCGGCCGACCTCCTGCAATTGCAACCCCTCCTGCCCAACTTGCTCTGGGATTTGGGTTTCAAAGTCCTCGGACTCGCCTTGCATTTCAGTGCGCCGTGCATTTCCCACAGTTAATGGTTGTGAATCCGGGCACAACATTTCTGGCTGTTCCTCCATTGACCTTTCAAAGGTGGAAGTTTGTTGGGCTGGGAATAGCTCCTGTGAATACCCCATTGTGTCCTGAGGTAATTCATCGGACTGGTTATCTGGCAGTTGTGTGCGTGGTGTCGCTGCCGGTTGTGTCAGCTTTGCGCCCACTGGCTCCTTGTAACTGGCTGATGACTCGGACCTCGTGCGTGATGTGCTGGTGCTGCTTAACCCACTGCTGGACGCTTGAGAGGTCATCCAAGTAATTATCTGGTCCTGTTCTTTTGGATTTGTGAGGGTTGTTGTCCTGGACAACATGGGCGGTATTGAGTAGGTTTTCTTGGGTGCTCCCCTGTGGCCTGTACGTGAACCGTCAGGGGAAACACCTCTTCCCTTGCCCCTCCCTCTTTCACCGGATTTGTTCCTCATTTCACTTATCCTTAAAGTACACGCTGACTGGCAGCAGTACAGTGGCAGTACAGAAATGCTATACAGTGGTGGGTGAGCGGTGTACCACTATTCCCAGCAGCGACACAGAGCACAATGCTATACAGTGGTGGGTGAGCGGTGTACCACTATTCCCAGCAGCGACACAGAGCACAATGCTATACAGTGGCGGGTGAGCGGTGTACTACTGTTCCCAGCAGACACAGAGTGGCAGTAAACACAATGCTATATAGTGTGGCTGAGCAAGGTACACAGAGTGGCAGTAAACACAAAGCTATATAGTGTGGCTGAGCGAACGGTGTACTACTGTTCCCAGCAGACACAGAGTGGCAGTTAACACAATGCTATATAGTGTGCTGGGTGAGCGGTGTACACAGAGTGGCAGTAAACACAATGCTATATAGTGTGGCTGAGCGAGCGGTGTACTACTGTTCCCAGCAGACACAGAGTGGCAGTAAACACAATGCTATATAGTGTGGCTGAGCGAGCGGTGTAGTACTGTTCCCAGCAGACACAGAGTGGCAGTAAACACAATGCTATATAGTGTGGCTGAGCGAGGTACACAGAGTGGCAGTAAACACAATGCTATATAGTGTGGCTGAGCGAGCGGTGTACTACTATTCCCAGCAGACACAAAGTGGCAGTAAACACAATGCTATATAGTGTGGCTGAGCGAGCGGTGTAGTACTGTTCCCAGCAGACACAGAGTGGCAGTAAACACAATGCTATATAGTGTGGCTGAGCGAGGTACACAGAGTGGCAGTAAACACAATGCTATATAGAGTGGCTGAGCGAGCGGTGTACTACTATTCCCAGCAGACACAGAGTGGCAGTAAACAGAATGCTATATAGTGTGTCTGAGCGAGGTACACAGAGTGGCAGTAAACACAATGCTATATTGTGTGGCTGAGCGAGCGGTGTACTACTATTCCCAGCAGACACAAAGTGGCAGTAAACACAATGCTATATAGTGTGGCTGAGCGAGCGGTGTAGTACTGTTCCCAGCAGACACAGAGTGGCAGTAAACACAATGCTATATAGTGTGGCTGAGCGAGGTACACAGAGTGGCAGTAAACAGAATGCTATATAGTGTGGCTGAGCGAGCGGTGTACTACTATTCCCAGCAGACACAAAGTGGCAGTAAACACAATGCTATATAGTGTGGCTGAGCGAGGTACACAGAGTGGCAGTAAACACAATGCTATATAGTGTGGCTGAGCGAGCGGTGTACTACTATTCCCAGCAGACACAGAGTGGCAGTAAACATAATGCTATATAGTGTGGCTGAGCGAGGTACACAGAGTGGCAGTAAACACAATGCTATATAGTGTGGCTGAGCGAGCGGTGTACTACTATTCCCAGCAGACACAAAGTGGCAGTAAACACAATGCTATATAGTGTGGCTGAGCGAGGTACACAGAGTGGCAGTAAACAGAATGCTATATAGTGTGGCTGAGCGAGCGGTGTACTACTATTCCCAGCAGACACAGAGTGGCAGTAAACAGAATGCTATATAGTGTGGCTGAGCGAGGTACACAGAGTGGCAGTAAACAGAATGCTATATAGTGTGGCTGAGTGAGCGGTGTACTACTATTCCCAGCAGACACAGAGTGGCAGTAAACAGAATGCTATATAGTGTGGCTGAGCGAGGTACACAGAGTAGCAGTAAACACAATGCTATATAGTGTGGCTGAGCGAGCGGTGTACTACTATTCCCAGCAGACTTAGAGTGGCAGTAAACAGAATGCTATATAGTGTGGCTGAGCGAGGTACACAGAGTGGCAGTAAACACAATGCTATATAGTGTGGCTGAGCGAGCGGTGTACTACTATTCCAAGCAGACACAGAGTGGCAGTAAACAGAATGCTATATAGTGTGGCTGAGCGAGGTACACAGAGTGGCAGTAAACACAATGCTATATAGTGTGGCTGAGCGAGCGGTGTACTACTATTCCCAGCAGCGACACAATGACTGGGGGGACCCTGGCTAGCGTGGCTGGAGCGCGAACTACCCTGCCTGCCTACCCAAAGCTAAACCCACAGACAAATGGCGGAGATATGACGTGGTTCGGGTATTTATTTACGCGAACCACGTGACAGTTCGGCCAATCAGAGCGCGTTCGGGTCCGAACCACGTGACCCGTTCGGCCAATCACAGCGCTAGCCGAACGTTCGGGGAACGTTCGGCCATGCGCTCTTAGTTCGGCCATGTGGCCCGAACAGGGTGATGTTCTGCAGAACCCGAACAGTGGCGAACACTGTTCGCCCAACACTACCTAGCAGCAGCTAGTGGTGGCAGTGAGAAGTGTTTTGAGGGGTGACAGCCTTGTGTTATCTTGAATAAGGCTGCTTCCCCTCGTGATCTGGTCAAACCACCAGTCAGTAACCGTTTCTGCAGGCGTGCCGTGGGGCCGGTTCCTGACAACCCCGACTGATGTGACTTACCAGGGCTGATTGCGGCTGAATGGCAGACCGCAGGAGGGTGGCGATGGACTCAGACGTGCTTATGAGGCTGGAGGAAGCCCCGGGTAAGTATCGATTCTTGCTATTGTTTGATCTCTGGTACACTTTAAGGTTCCACTGTAATGCTCAAGCCAATTTCCTTAATTGCTAGGCAAGGTTGCAACATCAACATAGGCATTGAGAGTGTCAAAAAGCAATTGTACTGAGCATCAAAAAGCAATTGAATAGAGCGTCAAAAACAGTAATTGTGCAATGCTGGGGAGACAGCAGACTCGCATTTAGTTATTTAGTAAGGCTAGCTAGGATTAAAGTCTTTATTCAATTTGATACATTATGATGGAGAGAGACCAGCACACCAAAGGTATCAAAGAGATGCATTAGGCCAGAAACCCACTAGGAGCGATTTCTAAGCACTAGTGATTTGAAAAAGCTCTTGCTAAAGCAATGCTATGGGGGATTTTTATAAAATCATATTGCTCAAGTGGGATCACACCCATAGCATTACATTAGCAAGAGTTTTCAAATTACAAAGCACTCAGAAAATCGCTCCTAGTGGGTTTCCTGCCTTATTTTGTCTTCAGTGATGAGCAAAAATGCCTATATTCTTTTCGCATTAATTTTCGCAAAAATAATATAAAATTCTACATTCGAGCGAAAATACCAAAAAATCATTTTGCAATAAGTGAGCATTTTTCACATTGTTCATGCTACAGTAAACGAGTTTCACGCTGCTCGCAAATTTTCACAGTAAAAATAAAAGATTTTTCCCATTTTTCATGAATTTCCACTTTGTGAAAATCATTTTCTTTGACCCTATTGCAAAAATACAATGCATTTTTGTGAATATTTTCGCGAAATTGAAAATAGCAAATTTGCAAGCCCCACTGTTTGACTTACATTTGACTGCATTTGCCACATGCTTGTTTTAGGTTTGTGATGCAGACACTACTGATGCCTGAAAGATCCAAAGAAAGAAAGGAGAAGGACATGGCTGTCGTAATCTATTATGTGATCAGTTATCTATTTTTCGGCACATCACTGATTACAAGAAAGCTGTTTGTAGCTTGTATACATTACAATCCACTAATGTGCTATCAAAGCAGGCATACTTGTAGCTAAAGATCTGAGAAGCAGCACGCCTGTGCCGTTATTTACTTCTTTCTTTAAGAAGGCATCAATTCAGGACGTCTCCTACTGTATATTACGGAGAGAAGCAACATGTGTTGGTTCTGAAAACCTGCTGAGGACATATTACCCAGTCCAGCTGTTTTACCAGCTGCCACAGTAATCTCCTTGAAGACATCCCTCACTAGTAAGAAACAAGGTTACAAAACACATCATCAAATCATCATTTGTCACACGCTAAGTACTTTGCTAAAAAGTCAACTTGTTTTTCTATTGACTATAAAAACTTTTGCTAATCACTGTGGTGTATGGGTGTTAGGCCTTACAATGGACATGAGAAGTAGGAAAGGATTCACTTTTTTGCCGACAAACTGTTCCCGGGCAAATAAAAACAGTTCACCATTTGTCTTTACTGCAAATTTTTGCATCCACAATTTGTGTTTGAATTTAATATTGAAGTAGCGGCAGACTTTAGCAGATAATAGCAAAGCCCAAGCACAAGCAAGAATCACCACATTTGGAGGGTATGTTGAAGAGAACAGTGGGACAGTCAACATTTCCCTTTTTTAAAACAGTTCTTCCCCTCTACCCCATACTCCTTGTCAAATCCATGGACAATGGGCTCTTCCCTACCTCTAATGCCCAGGAGGAGGAGGGTGTCTACACCCTGTGTGGGGGTGAAATGAATATAGGGGTTCGTACCATTTACCCATTTCCACAAAGAGTTAAAGATAGAAAAGTAACCATGAAAAAAGTCTTTTAACCACTTTATCCACCACTGCAGTATATCTACGTCCTCTGTGACTTCATATAAGCCACGAGTCAGTAGATATACGTCTTGTAGCAGAAGCAGTGCTGTGCAGGATTGGGCTTGTTCCTGTGCACTTTTCTGGAACTATCTGATGCAGAACTAATTGGTGAATGGAAATATATGTTTCCTGAGCTAATGAGATTGATTTTTACCATTAAAAATACTTTTCTTTTCTCAGTTCATTGTGAAAAATACATTCTGTAGCATTATTTCAGAATCTAATACCCTATACTTGAGATCCCATCAATATGTGCTCATTATACATATTTCATCATTATGGGAATGTAATGTGTAGATGTATGCATCTCTATATATTTCTATGCACATACGCGTTGAGATACATGGATGTGCATTATCATTTGCACAAATGTTCTGAATTGCATTCAAATCTATGCATCTCGTCAATTTACTGGCCTTTTTTTTTGAGTGACCATTTATCATATCTATTTGTTTAAATACCCCCTGCAAACCAATTCATAGCAATTCTACTAACTATATATCAGTTACTTATTGATCGCATAGATTTGTATGCATCCATTGTATCCTCATGTTTTATTGTCGCATAAATTTTTCTACTTGCAATTTTTGTTTTTTATTTATATATTATATACATATTTATTGACTTATATGTTTGTTATAATGCTGAACTGTAGCACTAAGCGCCTCTCTTGATGGTTGTAGGCACATTATTTGGCCTGAGGAAGTGGGCGAGTTCCCACGAAACGCGTTGCCTGTGCTTTTTTTTTACTAATAAATATCCATTCCTATATGGATGTGTCATCATTGAGGTAAGCCACCTCATTTATCTATATTTTAGTTGCTTTTAATGTATTTTATTCACCTTGAGCGCCTCTTTACCTCTTTTTTACTGTGTCTCACCCCATCCGTGGGGTGCTCCTACACCTGACCACTGGTGGTCTCTGACACTACCTAGTTTGCCAGTGTGTTTTTTTTTCAAGAGCGCGGCCTTCGCCAGGTCTCCTGGTACCCCGAGTGGAGTCGGGTTTGTGCATCTCCACCTGCCTGCAGTGGTCGGTTGCCCTTCTGCAACCCGCCTTTGTGAGTATTATTTCAACACCATTTAATTTATTCACCAATCTTTGTGACGTACTGCACCATCTGGGCTCCCATTGTCTCTGTGTGTCTTTCCATAGGGTGCACATACTCACCGTCAACCTTCTTGTAAACCCTGGATGCCTCTTCCTGTTAAAAAGTCCCAAATTCAGGGGGGAAATATTTTAGTTTAGGATGGTGATCTATACAAATCCACAATTGGACCCACAGACTCCCCCCCCCAAAAAAAAACCTCTTAAAAACACACGATCCCCCCAATAATGGCCCAAAAAATACCCCAAACAGCAGCTGTCGCCCATAGAATTGTCTCTTTATTGAACTGGGCATCCCCAGTCAAATTTAAACAATTCAGGATTGATCCTATCAAGACAATTATTGGCAATTATATCAAGATGTTTGATGTTAAATTGACATGAACAGTTCCTTGATGCCTCTATATGATGAAAAAGTTGAACAAACAGCTGTATATTATGTAAAAGCGGCCCACGTGCAGCCATGCAGTAACAACAAATAGTGAAAAACGATTCCTTGGTGTCACTGTGCAGTAGAGTTCAGCATAAACAGTTCCTTAATGTCACTATATGATGAATAGTTGAACAGAAAACTATGTAAACTGTAAAAGCTGCCCACTTGCAGCCATGCAGCAACACATAGTGTGAAACAGTTCCTTTATATTACTATGCAGTAGAGTTCAGCATCCAGCTATTAATCTTCTAACAACCACCCAATCGCAGCCACAAATTAGCAGGATTCATAAGACATGGAACATTCTCACCCATTCTTGTGAGGCATATGAGTTGCTGCTGTTCCGGTAAATACATCTGGATTCGTTCATCCTGGGATGAATAACAAGCTCCGATGTATATTGGAACCGGGAAGTGACATCAGGACCGGCAGGTGCTGGCTATTGGCAGGGCGGTATTGCTGCTAACTAGTTTCGCCGGGTGTGCAGCGTCATCAGAGCTGCCATATTTCCTAACTACCAAACCACTACTTTAAATGCATTGGGTCACACTGCGGCAACTGTGCATGCCCCCAGGCTCCGCCTTCCCGGGTGACGTAATCACGCCTCTGCTGCCCCATTCGGACTTGCAGAGGCAGAAATGCGTCACCAGGACGACGCCCTCGTCTGGTTGATCACATGCACAGTCTGGCACTATCTTCTGGATTGAGTGCTCATTGCACTCATCCTATATCATCCATGCAAACAATTACTCAAAACCTATGAAACAAGAAAATCCCATTGATTTCTTTGCATATAAGTCATCAAATATCACTATTATGCAATACACTGCTGGAACCCACCTATCCCCTCGGAAAGATTTTTATAGGGGAATATCAGGGGGTCTGAACTACATGAACACATTATTTAAACACAAAATAAATGCAGCAAAGCAGACTGTCATCTTTCAGATGGCCCTCCAAGCAAATCACATTATGCAGTCAGGATCACGAAAAAAAGGAAGGGGTAAGACGTCCGCCCCGCACAGTACCCCCCTAAAAGACGTTGATGCCATAACCCACAAATAAAGAAAAAATAAATAAAAAGTACAAATAAATATAAATTAAGGTAAAAAATAAATAAGAAATAAGAAAAAAATGGAAATAAGGGAAAAAATAAACATCAGACACCACAGTATGAATTTGTGAGTAAATAGTAATTAAATAAATAGAAAACTGAATACCAAGCAAGTATGATATAAAGATGAGGGACAAAGGATCGGGACACAATTTTTTATTGATGTATAATCTTAGGGGAGAAAAACCCCATAGTTAAGTTGGACGTTTAGACCAAGGGAGCCGTAGCATTCAAACGATAGGGCCATCTCGCCTCACTGCGTAGCAAGGTAATGTCTTGATCCCCCCTCTAGGATTGGGGTAAATCCGATCCAGCACAAAAAATGAAACACCAGATAGATCACGTCTATGTTTCTCAATAACATGCTTAGCAATCAGGGATATATGCTTCTTGGCCACATCTCCCAAATGTTCGGAGATCCTTTGACTTAAATTCCTCTTGGTTTTCCCAATGTAAAACGCTCCGCATGCACAGAGAATAATATAGACTACCAAGATAGTGTTGCAATTAGCAAAATGCAGAAAAACGAAAGGTTTGCCAGATGGCAAAACAATGTGTCAGATGTCAATGGCAAATATGTTCCAGTGTCTGCTCAGAATCTTCAGGAGACCGTTATGCTCTGAACCATATTGTGTACTGGATCTGACAGGACTAGTAGCTCCACCTGGGTCCACAGCTACTGCTCGCGATGAGGTCAAAAGATCACTCTGTTTACATGCTTTTGCCCTTTTATAGGCTTTAACCAACTGTTTGGGTTTATAACCTCTTTCAAGAAAATGCTTTCTGAGAATTTCATTCTGAAATGCGGCCTCCTTTAAGCAATTACGCCTCGCTCGTAAGTGTTGTCCTGTGGGTATGCCACGGGTAACGTGTCCTGGGAAGCTATCGGCCCATACAAATGCATTGGTGCTAGTAAGTTTACGATACAGTGTAGTATTTATTTGTCCATCTGGACCAATCAAAATCTGTAAATCCAAAAAATGAAATATGTTCCGTATCAAATTCTAGGGTAAACCGTAACTTTTTGTCATTATGATTTAATAATCCCACAAACTCATTCAAGAGCTCTGTGGGACCATCCCAGAGGACCAAGATGTCATTGATGTACCTGTTCCACCACAGAATGTGGCACAGGTACAGCTCAAAACCCTCACTACCAAAAAGTTGGCTCTCCCACTCCCACAGGTACAGGTTAGCCAGGGAAGGGGCACACATTGTCTCCAATAGCCGCCCCCTGCACCTCGAGGTAGTGTGAGCTATCAAACAAAAATACATTATTCTTAAGTAGGAAATACAAGAGCTCCAATAGAAAGTCACTATGCAGTCTCTCACCTACCCCAAGCTCATCTAGAAATCTCTTGACAGCTGCTAACCCCTTATCATGTGGTATGCTTAAATATAAGACTTCCACGTCCAGGGCTGCCAGGATGGTTCCAGGTGGAACATACAGATCTAGTAATTTAGTTAAAAGATGAGTCGTGTCTATAACATAGGAGGGTAATTTAATCACGTGTGGCTGTAGGTGGGCATCAATATATTGACTGACTTTTTCTGTGAGGGATCCCCCTTCCAGACATTATAGGTCTTCCTAGTATTGGATATCTCTGTTTATGCACCTTTGGTAAGGCATAAAATGTTGGTGTTATTGGGTCAGGGTTTTTCAAAAATTGCCCTATAGTACTTGTGATGACACCCCCACCTACAGCCGGTAGAGATGGAAAGAGTTAGAGCTCCTCTGTCAATGTATTATTGTTAACACTTTTTTGGGGGGCTTTACTGTTGACCACCATCAATAAAATAATTACCTCCACAAGATCAATTACAGAGATTTCAAATGGATATAATAATAATAATAATATATTGCACTAACAATGTTTTTCCAATATTTGTACAGCCTAATGTACATTTTGCAGCTCGCAGGCCGGCTTGAGCAGAATCAAAACTCTTGGCAGTAAGTATTTACATTAACAGTGCATACAATGCCTTGCAAAAATATTCACCCCTTTGCCATTTTTCATGTTTTGTTGCCTTACAACTTGGAATTATAATGGATTGTTTGAGAATTTGCACCATGTGAACCATTCTGAAGCCACCTTTTGCAAATATTACAGCTGCTAGTTTTGCTTTGGATAGATCTCTATGAGCTTGCTACAACTTACCATTGGAATGTTTGCTTAGTCATTGTTAGGAACCCATTCAGGACTTGATCTACCTGCTGGTGGCACTGTGTGCGGGACTTATGTACTTCCTATAATCCACCACCAGAGTGCTGCGCACCTCATGTGTTCAAACTCACAATCCTTAGTCTCACCTTCAGATGGCATCAGACTCTGGAGTTTCCTAGGACTTCCACCTCCTGCCAGCAGAGGTCAACCTACTTGGGACTTTGCAGGCCTATCTGCTGACACGCCCATGGCTCCCCTTACGACCAGCTCTCTGGCAGGTGCCAGAACATCACATAGCTTACCCTGTGCTTGTTGAACTCTGGTCTACTGCATCTCTGGTCCTATCCTGATTACCTGGTAATAATATAATAACATATTCTCTTGACATGCATATTTAAAAAGTTCAGACCCTTGGGTAACTATTTATGTTGTTTTTGGTTTTTTTTTAATTGTATTTTTTATTTTTATTTTTAATAAAAAAAGTGTATGTGGGTAATTTTTGGTGTGGGAGGGAAACTGTTAATTTTAAATGTAAAATAATATTTTTTTTTTATTAAAAATGTATTGTGGTGCCGTTTACTATTTGTCCACAAGATGGCCACAGTGAAAAAAGTCCTGGATGCGAACGATCTCGCATCCAGGAACTTAAAAGCAGGGGAGATGTTTCCTGGGGGCAGAAATAACGCGCTCTCTGGAGAGAAAGCGTCGGTATTTCTGCGGGGAAGATAGACCGGTGAATGGGAATTATATTCCCATTCACTGATCGGAGGGCTAGCGGCGGGCAGCGGGAGCGTGCGCGGGGGCGCGCCCGTTCGCGCGCACGAGGCGGCAGCAGCAGCAGCAGTGTCTTTCTGGACGAGGAAGCTCGTCCAGATAGGCCGAACTGGTTAAACTAGCCACCTACAGCCCTCCACTACCCAGACTGTCTTCTATCACAGTGGTGATCTCCGCAGCCTCCTTGCTTACAAACATCTGAGATCTGGCACATGGACTCACGCAAATAGATGACGCTCCTTCTACAAGAGTGGTAGCTATACCAACCTCTCCATGTTACATGTTGTTTGCACTCAGTATATTCCTTTTGCATATCCTTGCTGACTTCTGCACATAAAGGGCGTAGCAATAGACCCTGCAAGAGATGCAGCCGCAGGGGGGGCCAGAAACCACAGGGGCCCCATCCTGAGAAACTGACAACTAATGTCAAGGAGAGAAAAAACTTTCTGCTCTCTGTACAATTGTTCTAATGACTGCATCTGCTTAGCAACTGATAGGGAATCATACAAAGTTTTGCAGACAAATACTGTATTTGTACACAGTCCCTATTCAGTGTTCAGCAGGGTCTTGTGTACAGCGCTGTTCTACCCTCAGCCTTTCTATCTCTCCGCAAGTGCTGTGTCCTGTAGTGATGCTTGAGAAGTCTGCAGAGCCAGTTCTGCTCCATGGACAGAGTGAGTGTAATAAGCTGAGGCTGGGAGCACACTCGTCTGTCAGTTTTCTGTATGCATTTTCTGCACACTATGTGTGTCTGTATGTGTGGAAGCTAATGTAATTGATAGAGAAAATGTGTGCAGTGCTTCACTGCTGTCTGTTTTATCTGCATTGGGAGAACAAATTCAAGTGTGCACTAGCCAATTAAATAACATTGGTTCTCAGTTTACCTGTGCAGAAAGAGGGGGAGAGGGTAAGTTGGCAGGAGGGGACCTCATCCAAAGTTTTGCAGGGGGGACAGTGATTTCTAGTTACACCCCTGTTGTGGATCCCACATTTAACTGGATGTTGCGATTGGACATCTGTGGTCCTCACATATTGATCTCTGAGTATTGGCAGCAGTATCTTTCTGGTTTGCATCAGAACTAGTGGGGACTGGATCCTTTACTAAGCAGGGCCTTTGCACTTTGATGGTT
Source organism: Hyperolius riggenbachi (assembly GCF_040937935.1). NCBI lineage: Eukaryota > Metazoa > Chordata > Amphibia > Anura > Hyperoliidae > Hyperolius > Hyperolius riggenbachi. The sequence continues at coordinate 229,044,116 of NC_090651.1, read as the reverse complement.
TCAAGTGAACTACTCTAAGACAACTGTCTCATTGGTGCTACAACGATATATACAGAGCCATGTTGCTTATGGTATACACTCATTGAGGAATGTGTCTTTTAGAATTGGATTACCTGTCTACAATCCCTACAGATATATTGCGTATCATATTGAGGAGAGACCAGGGGCGTAGGGCCTGTGGTCGCAACGGTCGCCTCGGCGACCGGGCCCGGCTCCTGAAGAGGCGGGGGAGGGGCCCGGGGGGCCCATGTCCGTTTGGACTCGGAGATCCCTGCGTGCGTTATTGGGAGGGGGGAGCTGCAGCCGTGGGGAGGGCAGTCCGACCTCTCCCCGGGCCCCCCCCTCCCCCTCAGATGCAGAGTGCGCAGCGCACGGAAGCGCTGTAGGCAGAACTCACCTGCCTGCGTTCCAAGCGCCGCTGGTCTCCTCCCGCTCTGCATAGATCTGCTGTTACACACTGCTTCCGGCTAAACAGGAAGCAGTGTGTAACAACATCTATACAGAGCGGGAGGAGACCAGCGGCGCAGGGACGGAGGTGAGTTCCGCCTACAGCGCTTCCGTGCGCTGCGCACTCTGCATCTGAGGAGGAGAGGAAGGGAGGGAGAGGGCAGCTAGCGACCTACCTACCTACCTAACCTACCCTGGGGGGCCAGCTACCTACCTAACCTATCCTGGGGGGCAGCTACCTACCTAACCTACCCTGGGGGGCCAGCTACCTACCTAACCTATCCTGGGGGGCCAGCTACCTACCTAACCTATCCTGGGGGGCCAGCTACCTACCTAACCTATCCTGGGGGGCCAGCTACCTACCTAACCTATCCTGGGGGGCCAGCTACCTACCTAACCTATCCTGGGGGGTCAGCTACCTACCTAACCTATCCTGGGGGGCCAGCTACCTACCTAACCTATCCTGGGGGGCCAGCTACCTACCTAACCTATCCTGGGGGGCCAGCTCCCTACCTAACCTATCCTGGGGGGCCAGCTACCTACCTAACCTATCCTGGGGGGCAGCTACCTACCTAACCTATCCTGGGGGGCCAGCTACCTACCTAACCTATCCTGGGGGGCCAGCTACCTACCTAACCTATCCTGGGGGGCCAGCTACCTACCTAACCTATCCTGGGGGGCAGCTACCTACTCTAACCTATCCGGGGGGGCAGCTACCTACTCTAACCTATCCTGGGGGGCCAGCTACCTACCTAACCTATCCTGGGGGGCCAGCTACCTACCTAACCTATCCTGGGGGGCCAGCTACCTACCTAACCTATCCTGGGGGGCCAGCTACCTACCTAACCTATCCTGGGGGGCCAGCTACCTACCTAACCTATCCTGGGGGGCCAGCTACCTACCTAACCTATCCTGGGGGGCAGCTACCTACCTAAGCTATCCTGGGGGGGCAGCTACCTAACCTATCCTGGGGGGCAGCTACCTAACCTATCCTGGGGGGGCAGCTACCTACTTAACCTATCCTGGGGGGCCAGCTACCTACCTAACCTATCCTGGGGGGGGCAGCTACCTACCTAACCTATCCTGGGGGGCCAGCTACCTACCTAACCTATCCTGGGGGGCAGCTACCTACTCTAACCTATCCGGGGGGGCAGCTACCTACTCTAACCTATCCTGGGGGAAAGCTACCTAATCTATCCTGGGGGGCAGCTACCTAACCTATCCTGGGGGGCACCTACCTCATCTAACCTATACTGGGGGGCAGCTACCTAATCTAACCTATACTGGGGGGCACCTACCTATCTAACCTGGGGGCACTTAATTGTCTAACCTGTATTCGGGGCACCTAGCTAGCCTATACAGGTGGCAACTATACTGGCTACCTATATTGGAGGCACCTACCTAACTAACCTATACTGGGGGCACCTACCTATCTAACCTATGCTGGGGGCAACTATTCTGGCTACCTATATTAGAGGCACCCACCTAGCTAACCTGTACTGGCGGCGCCTGCCTATCTAACCTATACTGGGGGCAACTATACTGGCTACCTATGCTGGAGGCACCTACCTGGCTAACCTATACCGGGGGCAACTATACTGGCGTACCTATGCCTGGCTACCTATACTGGGGGGACCTATAGCTGGCTATAGGGATTCGGATATGTGTGTGCGTCGGGTGTTGCCGGGGGAGGGGGGCTGTTGTTGCCGTGGGGGGGGGGGGGGGGGGGGCCACATCCAGATTCCGCATCGGGGCCCAGAGGTTTGTAGCTACGCCACTGGGAGAGACTGTACCATACTGGCTGTGGATATTTAGGTGCTGGATCATACCATTCTACCTCTTTTTTCTGCCCATAGAGATAATTGTATATAAAAGGTTTTTAGAGATTTAAATAAATGATAATAAATAAATAAATACATGATTCATTGAGTGTTTTGGTTTGCAGATGGGTTGTGTTTTTCTTGTGTATCTTAAAGCACACCTCACAAAAGGCAAAGCTACCTTAGGTAAGCACAGAGGTATGTTCCTGCTGGGTCTACATACCTCTGTCTATTGTCCAGTCCTCTCTAAAGATGGCCCGATTTGTGCAAACTTCGGTGGTTCGCGTTCGCGAACGAACGCAAACTTTATGGCGGTTCGACCCGCCCCCTATACTACATCATTAGGGCCAACTTTGACCCCACACATCACAGTCATCAGGCACAGGGTAGGCTACACTCCCTCCTGAAGCCCCCCCCCCCCCCCCCTTATAAAAAGCAGGCAGCGAAACTTCTGGCTCCCAGATATCATTCACACCGACCAATCCGGTTTTGTCTCTGGTAGAGAGGCAGAGACAACACTCTCAAAACAGTCTCCCTGATCCACTACGCAAATAAAACTAGATCCCCTCTGTGTATAATGTCAGTCGATGCCGTGAAGGCGTTCGACGGGGTTCACTGGCAATTTTTAGAGCTATCTCTTGAGCAACTGAGCTTGGAAGCCAAATTTAAAAACAAAATAATGTCTTTATACAAAAATCCTAGCGCCAGAATCAGAGTAAACGGAACCCTGTCGGATGCCTTCAATATCGCAAATGGAACCAGACAGGGATGCCCACTTACCCCACTACTTTAAGTGATCTGCATGGAACACTTAGCTATAGCCTTAGGGCCCTTTTACACTTAATCAGTTGGTGTGCGTTAGTGTGCGTTAGTATGCATTGGTACGCGTTAGTGCGCGTTGGTACACGTTTTTTCCATAGCAGTGCATTGGGAGAAGATTTCAGTTAAAACGCGTTAAGTGTGAAAGGTGCCATAGGAAAACATGGGTATTACTTTGAAAATCAGTTTTCTTTCCGTTTTAACTGAGAGCAACTGATTAAAGTGTAAAAGGGCCCTTACGACAAAACTCCTCAATTCAGGAAATACGCACCAAAACCCAACACTGAAAACTATCCGTTTGCGGATGATCTTTTGATATATATATCTCCAACCTACAAATTGCGTTCCCTCATATTCTATCTGAATTGGGAAGGTTTGGAGATGTTAGCAACTTCAAAATTAATGTTAGTAAATCGGAAATATTCAATATCAATTTTCCCACGCGTATAGTAGCCACTCTACAAAGATTATTTTCATTCCGATGGCAACCCAATGCAATAAAATATCTGGGAGTATTCATCCCAAGTGATCTTACCCAACTCTTCCAATTCAATTACCCTAAACTCTTCAGTAAACTCCAACAAGAGTTAGATAACTGGACTAATCTTAAACTTACTTGGTCTAGTCGCATAAATGTAACCAAAATGGACACTCTTCCTTAAATTCTTTATACTCTACAAGCTCTACCCATTAAGCTGCCCACCACTTATCTAAAAACACTTCAATCCTTAATGTTAAACTTTATATGGCAACACAAAAAACACATAGAACAAAATTCAAACTCTTTACTAGGCCCACAGCCGAAGGTGGAATGGCTTACCTGATATCAAAGCTTATTACAACGCAGTGACACTCACTCACATCCTAAACTGGTTCCAGGACAGAAAAGGTAAACAGTGGGTCACTCTAGAAGCATCCTTTTCGCACCTAGATCCAAGGGCTCTACTTTGGATTCCCCGCAACCAAAAGCCTAACACTGACAATCTAGCCTTCTGGTCCCCGATTGTCCTTAAGAGGTGGAACGACCTTAGAGACAACTTGAAATTATCCACTTTACATAGTCCCCTTATGCCTCTCCTTGACAACCCCTCTCTTGCTTCAGGCATTCGACAACAATACATTTTGGGATGGGACCGGGACTTTTGGCCCCAAATTAGGCATATTATAACAGGCAGTAGACTCGCTCCTAGAGAGGTCATAGGTAGCCCTGATGCCCCCCCCCCCCCCACGTGTGGACTGGCTGTTGTGGTCTCAGTTGACTTGGTTTTATAAATCAATTACATCTAAAGCTAATGTGCATAGAAACTTAATTCTGTTTGAGAGGCTCTGCGCTACGTCCTTCTCTCTAGACCACAAAATCTCCATAATCTATATACATATAGTGTGCACTAATAGCGAAAAAGACGTTATTAAGACTAACGGACCTTATTAAGACTAAGCTAACGGACACCTGGGACAGAGACCTCGGTCACCCACTTCCCACTGAGGATTGGGAAAAATGTTTTGAGTTGACCCATAAATTCTCTTACTCCTTAAATTTCCAAGAAAGGAACTTTAAAGGGAACCTGTACTGAGTAAAATTATTTTAAGTAAATACATGAGGTAACTTCAAATTCACATTACATAGTTAAAGAGATTGATAAGTAGAGTACACGGGAGGTAAGTATGACTTGTGCATGTTTATTTTGACTTTTAATTTTCAGTTCAGGTTTTCTTTAAGATTTTTGCCAGATGGTATTGAGTCCCGTCACAGGTGTCAAAATACGACTGCAGTTCTACAGATTTGTGCTGGAGATGCTATGGGGCTACAGGTACCTATTACCATATCTGGTGAGACTGCCCTCTGATACAGACCTTTTGGAGGAGAGTATTTGAGATTCACCAGTTTCTCTACTGTAAACCATTGCCCCTGCAGGCCTCGGCTGCCTTACTTACTCTCCCGCCCGGTAGCCCTTCTGCTATTAAAAAATCAATTACCTCTTCATTGCTATTTTCAGCTCGCCTATTAATTGCCCGACATTGGAAATCAAACACAATTCCTACCATGACAGAACTATTTAAGGAAATCAATAATATTATGCGTATGGAGGACCTGTACACCTCAGTTCAGAATAATGCTGAAGCATTTGTTGCGAAATAGGCAATATGGGTTGACTTTAGAGACTCAGACAGAGCCGCAGCAATAATTTCTAGCTAATAGACCCTGCAGTACTTTTCTCATCCTTCCCTGTCATAGGGCACAACATACTATTGAGGGCATTGTGCACAAGGGCCTTTGGTGCATCTTTTCTCTCCCTCTCTCCCCTTCCCCTTTCCCTCCTACAACCCACTCTCTCTTCTCATCCCTCCTAATCTATATGCTTACCCCTCCTATCTTTCAACTCTAGTCTTACACTACTGACAAATTGTTATATAGATATTTAACTGCCAGATGCCACTGATACATGCGCTTTTACTCTCTTATGAGAAGTCAGTTTGAAATTGACAGCTATTTCTCCAAAAGATGTCTTTTGCGGACTTTCTCCCAGTTACTTATGAACATTATGATCGTCTTGGATTTTAAGCAGCCAAGCCGATATTACTGACTCTCATACCACTTCAAGGACATTGGCCTCAATTCACTAAGTTTATCTCCTGTCTTTAATAACTCTTCTAGAGTTGTTACCATGGTGATAAGGCATGTAGTATTCAGGAAACCTTTTACCTCAGGCAAACCTAAAGTTAACTCTTCTGTCTTTAAGTTAACTCTTCAATCCTTAAAATAACTCCAGAGTTAAAGACAGGCTGTTTATTAACTGCATGTGAAAATAACTACAGAGGAGGTAAATTAACTACAGAGGAGGTAAAATAACTACAGAGGAGGTAACTTAACTACAGAGGAGGTAACTTAACCACTTAAGGACCAGCGGTCTCTGGGCACTTAAGGACCAGAGACCGCTGGTCCAATCCCGACAGAATCCCGACGAATCGCCGCACATACCCGTCGCAACTGCCGTCATCGCCGCTCGCCGGGACCCCCAGGACATAGACTCTGCCTGTCTCTATGACGGCAGAGTCATGTGAGCCGGTCAGGAGCCGCTTTCATTGGCTCCTGACCCTGTTTTTCAATGTAAGCCAATGGGAACAGCTTACATTGAAAGACAGGGCCAGGAGCCAATGAAATCGGCTCCTGACCGGCTCACATGACTCTGCCGTCATAGAGACAGGCAGAGCCTGTGAGATGCGGCGAGAATCGTCGGGTTTGAGCGGAGCGATCGGCGGATAGCGGCGGAGACGGCGGATGCGCGCTGCGGACAGTGATTGAAATCTACGCCCTGCCAGTCAAAAGCCCACCAAAACAGGGCGTAGATTTCAATCACTGCGGTCCTTAAATGGTTAAGGAATGAAGAGATAAGATAACTCTCTCTTATGTGGAGGTAAGTTTTCTCTTGCCTTATTATCTCCAGCATGATCTTAGTGAATTGAGGCCAATGACTCCAGTTAAATGTATTATTGTTTGATTAGTGGTGTACAACTATTCTTTTTTTCCTTTGTTTGTTCTTAATTTAAAACTTTAATAAAATCTATTTGGAGAAAAAATGAAATGAAAAGAATTGTAGACCATGACAGCATCAAAGAAGTAAGAATATACAATACAGTCCTCCAGTACAGTTCATTTGTACATAATTACTTGAATGTTTGCAGCAAGGTGAATACAGGTGAATATTCACAACTGTAGGAGGGGGAGAACACAGCAGAATCACCAAAGACAGGCATTGAGATACATAAAACTTAAGGAAATATTATAACATATCTATAACTTGAGGAGTGATATCCAGGTTAACAGAAACTGATTCCTCAGAGTCAAGCCAAGGCTTCCAAATCTTAGAGAATTTAGAGACGGCACCACGTCTCTCCCAGGTAAGTTTGTATAGAGGAAGGGCTTGATTAATTAAGCGGATCCAAGTTTGGAGAGAGGGTTCCGAATTGCTTTTCCACTCTATAGCAATATTTTTTTTTCCCATAAAAAAGGAGATACCTCATTAGGAGCGTCTTGTGTTTATTTAGAGGAAGATCCCACAATACACCCAAGATGCATACCTTATAAGATAGAATACAGGGGAGACTCAGTTTTTCTTGCATGAAAGAGAGGGTTTTGGACCAAAAGGCCTGAATAGACGGGCAGTCCCAGCACATATGCTTAAAGGAACCAGGGGTGTGGCCACACCGCCAGCAGGCGTTGGAAATGTTAGGCGAAAATTTACTCAATCTGATAGGGGTAAAGTATATCTGGTGAAACCATCTCAATTGGATCAGCTTATCTCTAGAGGGAATAACCGTTTTGACATAATTTTCTTCAAAATCGGCCCAATCATCAGAGGAGATCGCCTCTCCCCAATCTGCCCACTTATCCCTAGCTTTATTTATTCTGTGAGAGTATTTAGATTCAGTAAGATTGGAGTAGTATCTAGAAATAAGTTTAGAGGGATCATCAAACAGGAGCCATTTTTCAACAGTACCTGGGGAAAGACATACTTCAGAGCTGCCAAATTGACACAGAGCAGCATGGCGAATCTGAAAATACCGAAAGCGAGCACAACGTGAAAGATTAAACTCTAAGGCTAGATGGGACCACTTTTTGAAAAAGCTGATTGACATATTTAATGCCTTTAGAGACCCAAAAGCTAATATCTTGCATAACTGAGAATTCAGTGAGATTAGAGTTACACCAAAGTGGGGAACTAGGAGGGAGAATCTGTTTGTTGTCTCTGGCAATCTGTTGGGCCTTGTGAAATGTCTTACGGGAGAAGGATAAAATATCTGTGCCCTCCCCAGAGAGGGGACTACCCCGATAAATAAGGTTACAGAGGGCTTCATATGAAGAGGCACAATCAGCTTCAGCATCTAGAGCGGAGTCATTTCTAATACTATGTACCCATCTAAAGATGTAGGAAAGTTGTGCGGCCAGGAAATACATTTGAAAATGTGGTAGAGCCAATCCACCTTTACTTACTGGAAGACGCAGAGTATCTAAAGCCAGTCTAGGAGACTTCCCAGCCCAGAGAAAGGATTGAACCAATGAGTTCATTTTGGTAAAATATGACATAGGGATCCAGCATGGAGCCATCAGAAGGATATATAGGATTTTAGGAGCAATGATAATTTTTATAAGATTGACTCTACCCAACAGATCCAAAGGTAGGTTGTTCCATCTCCTAAGTTTCTCATCAATATTAGAAATAATAGGGGAGAGATTATTACTAATATAAGAATTGTTCTGCCTCGCAATCGTTATTTGAAGGAGGAACAAGTTTGAAGGGGAAGGTCTGGGGGTAAAGTATTGATAGATTCTTCATCCACAGGAAAAAGGAGAGACTTTGACCAGTTAACCCTTAAGCTCGACAGATCACCAAATAGTTTGTAAACCTCTAAGACCCTAGATAGGGAGCGACCCGGACTGTCAAGGTATAAAAGCACGTCGTCAGCGTACAGGGAAATCTTTTCATGTACCCTTCTAATTATCCAGCCAGTGATATGAGGGTCACCCCGAATAAATGCAGCTAGGGGTTCCATAGCTAGGGCGAACAGTATAGGGGAAAGTGGGCACCCTTAACGTGTGCCTCTGCTGATTAAGAAGGGATCAGAAACTTGACAATTTACTTTCAGTCTAGCAGTGGGTGAATTATAAAGGATATTAATCCATTTCCTAAAGCCTGGGCCAAATCCAAAGGCCTCTAGGACAGACTGAAGATACCGCCAAGATAACGTATCGAAAGCCTTATTAGTATCCAAGGCTAAAAGTATTCTTTTCCCAGCATTCTTATGAGGAAGTTGGAGGTTCACAAATAGTCTACGTAAGTTTAATTTGGTGGAGCGTGAGGGAATGAACCCGGTTTGATCCGGGGCAATTAGTTTTTCAATAACCACTTTAAGGCGGTCCGCAAGGGCTTTGGCCAGTATCTTCACATCTGTATTTAAAAGAGAGATGGGACGATAAGAGTCACACATCTCAGGATTCTTCCCAGGCTTCAGAAGAAGGGCTATATGGGCTTCCCTCATAGATTCAGGGAGTGTACCCACTTTATAGGCGTCATTAAACATATGAAGAAGGGCTTGAGAGGTAACTGATCCGCTCTTAATATACCATTCAGATGGTATACCATCAGGATCCAGGGATTTATTAGCTTTAAGGGTTTTAATTGTGGCCACAACCTCTGAGACAGTGATAGGCGCTTCCAGGGATGCACAGTCTTCTACATTGAGAGTAGGTAATTGACATTCCTGCAGAAAGACAGATAAGGAGGACAGGTCACACCCTGGGTCAGCTTTATAGAGGTTACTATAGAATAGGCGAAATGCTTCCAAAATCTCTGGAGAGGAAGAAAGCACCTCACCAGAGGAGGAGATAATTCGTGGTATAGCAATAGGAGAACATTGGGCCCTAACCATGGATGCTAATAATTTACTTGACTTATTACCAAATTCGAAAAACGTTTGAGAGAATATACAATTTCGTCTCTTCGCCCTATTCGGTAATCTAATTTCATGCTCACGGCGGGCTTTGGCCCACACCGAATAGTTTTCTTTGATGGGATTGGACTGAAATTGAGTTTGAGCAGTTAGCATTATTGATTCAGCGCGGGCAATATATGCATCGTCATTTTTAAGGGTGATACCTCTAATATGAGAGAAATGGCCACGCAGGGCTGCCTTAGATGCGTCCCACACAATACCCAAAGTAGAGGTACCCGGGTTAAGATGCCAATATTCTTTCATTTGTGAGGTACAGTAATTAAGCACCACCTCATCACATAACCAGAGCTGACCCACCCTCCAGGAACCTGCGTTTCTCAAGGAGTCGCCCACCTGAGTGCACTGAAGAGGCGCATGGTCAGAGATTCCATGAGGAAGGTATTTGATGGATTCGCAGTGTGGTATTTAATACCACCAGTCACTGTACCTGTTCACGGTACGTGTATGTGTGTGTGTGTGTGTGTGTGTGTGTGTGTGTGTGTGTGTGTGTGTGTGTGTGTGTGTGTGTGTGTGAGACAGCTGCAGATTTGTAATACCCATCACTGCATATACCTACCTATTGTTCAGTGCACCCACCCACCCACCCACCTACATGACCACACGCAGTGTCACTGCACCTGTTCACGGTACGTGTGTGTGTGTGACAGGTGCACATTTGTAATACCCATCACTGCATATACCTACCTGTTGTTCAGTGCACCCGACCCGCCTACCTACATGAGCGCACGCAGTGTGATTTCTAATACCACCAGTCACTGTACCTGTTCACGGTACCTGTGTGTGTGAGACAGCTGCACATTTGTAATACCCATCACTGCATATACCTACTTATTGTTCAGTGCACCCACCCACCTACCTACGTGACCGCATGCAGTGTCACTGCACCTGTTCATGGTGCCTGTGTGTGTGTGTGACAGGTGCACATTTGTAATACCTATCACTGCATATACCTACCTGTTGTTCAGTGCAGAGTGCACCGACCTACCTATGTGAGCGCACGCAGTGTGATATTTAATACCACCAGTCACTGTACCTGTCCACGGTACCTGTGTGTGTGTGTGACAGATGCACATTTGTAATACCCATCATTGCATATACATACCTACCTACATTGTATTAGTCAAGTCAGTGCATACCTTTCATTTCATTCCCCCAATATGGGCAAAACAAGCAGAAGCAGGCCACCTGGCAGGTCTGTTTGAGGTCGTGCAGTCGTGATTTTGTGCGGCCCTGGACCAAAGTACAGTGTTCAGAAGGCGCGTGCCATCAACCCCCAAGATTGTCAGGGCGTAGTTGACTATTTAACTCAGAACACCTCATCTTCCTCAGCTTCCACATGGAACCTATCTTCCTCCTCCTGCTGTGATTCTGGCACCTCACTTAACACTCAGTCAGCCACCACCACCAAAGTGCCATCACCCCGGGGCTCAGCGGTGTGGACATTTTTGTGTGTGTCTCAGATGAGAGCAATGCCACCAAAATTTGAGCCGTGGAAAGACCAAGACCCGCGTAGGGACAACTTCCTTACGAAGGCACATGATGACAAAGCACAAACTGCAATGGGATGACCACCTGAGGAAAAGCAGCACACAAAAGCAAATCCACACAACGCAGTGGAAGATACCAGGCCGCAATTATTTCTCAAAAAATGTGATACCCAAACTGTACCGTGATGTTGAAAGGCAAGTGGTGTCATCTCTGGCACAAAGCATTGGGTCAAGGGTCCATCTGACCACGTGGTCAGCAAAGCACAGTCAGGCCTGCCCGAAGACTAAGTCAGTCTTCACACACAGCATCTCTGCCTGCGCGCCGTGTGACTACCTGCCCCAAGACTAAGTCGCTCCCCACACAGCATCTCTGCCTGCAGGCCACTTGACTGCCTTCTCCGCCACCACCAACAGGGTCCAGGACTCCAGGCGGATTCCTGAATTTTGAAGGCAGCTGCTAGCAGCAGCCGCTATAATAATTTTTCTGGTGCGTGTACATGCCTGCCTAATGTTTCTGGCTGCACTGCAGCTGCAACAACAAAACAAAAGGCAGGTACATGTGTCAATTCCTCTTCGTGATCGTTACCTTGTCGCGGTGAAGGGGTTTACGTATCACAATGAAGCAATGACCGATGGCTATATGAGGTCTTGGGGGGGCACACCCAAGATAATAAGGTCATTGTTTCATTGTGGACAGACCAAATTTGATCAGCTAGACAGTCACTGTTGTTCTGTCACTGAGCTACCTCAGCCCGGCGACCATATGGGCTTGAAAACCGCCATGGCCTGCACTCTGGACATGGTGCGCACCAGTCCAGCGTGGCTGTCACTACACAAACAGCTGTTTGCGGTGCGTTACACAGTGAGTTTGGTCTGTCAGTGTGAAGCAGTACTCTAATTACACTCCCTGACTGGTGTATACACATGCAAGATGTTTTAAAGCACTTTAGGCCTCCAATTTAGCATGCAATGTGATTTCTGCCCTTAAAACCCTGTTTTGTGTCAAATCCAGATTTTAGCCCGGGACTTTTGGCATGTATCCCACTCCCCCATGCAAAAACTCAGATGCTAGACCCCTTGAAACATCTTTTCCATCACTTTTGGGGCCAGCATAAATGTTTCTAATTTTCAAAGTTCGCCTCCCTATTGAAGTCTATTGCGGTTCGCAAAAGTTTGCGAACCAAACTTTTTGCGGAGGTTCGCGGTTGAGGTTTGCGAACCGAAAATTGGAGGTTTGAACCATCTCTATTCCTCTCCCCTATCCCCTTGTCCCCGTAATTTTGAAAGTTTGACTTTTAGCTAAAATCAAATTTTCAGGCAGGAAGAGGGAGGTTTGCTAAGATGTTCCCTCCTAACACCTTCCTATTCCCTCCTCTTCTCTGCCTCTTTGACTCCCCTAAAGAGGAGGTAATTTCAGTGGCTGGAGGGAATGCGGGTCCAGGATGTACATACAGTACCTGTGTGCTTAGTTTAGGTGGCTTTGCCTTGGGTCAAGTATCCTTTAACCTCTTGAGGACCTCAGTGTTAAACCCCCCTAATGACCAGGCCATTTTATGTTAAATGGGCCACTGCAGCTTTAAGGCCAAGCTGCAGAACCGCACAACACAGCACACAAGTGATTTCCCCCCTTTTGTCACCACCAACAGAGCTCTCTATTGGTAACAACAACAACAACAACAAATAACATTTGTAAAGCGCTTTTCTCCCGTGGGACTCAAAGCGCATAAGCATGGCTCTGACCATCGTGGTACAGAGGAAGAATTTTATAAATCTGGAAATGCCAGGCTAAACAGGTGGCTTTTCAGTCTGGATTTGAATAGCTCCAGGGATGGTGCTGTCTTTACTGGGTGTGGTAGGGAGTTCCAAAGAGTAGGGGCAGCATGACAGAAGGCTCTGTCTCCAGACTTTTTGAGGTGCACTCTGGGAGTGACCAAGTTTATAGAACTTGCTGATCTGAGGTTGTGAGAGGTGTGGTGCAGCTTCAGCAAGTCCTTCATGTATCCAGGGCCCAGATTGTGCAGGGATTTGAATGTCAGCAGTCCAATCTTGAAGAGTATTCTCCATTCTACTGGTAGCCAGTGCAGTGAGCGAAGGATCGGTGTAATGTGACAGTGGCGAGGCTGGTTTGTTAGCAATCTGGCAGCAGCATTCTGCACTAATTGCAGGCGACGCAGGTCCTTTTTGGGGAGGCCAGCATAAAGGGCATTGCAGTAGTCCAGCCGTGATGTGATGAAGGCGTGGACTAGGGTTTGAAGATCCTCTGGGGGAATCAGATGTTTAATCTTTGCAATGTTCTTCAGATGAAAGAAGGAAGATTTAACTACAGATGAAATTTGGTTTCTGAAACTCAATTCCCCATCGATTAGTACGCCAAGGCTGCGCACAAGGTTGGAGCTGTTTATGTCTGAATTCCCAATCCTGATTGGTGTTGCTTTAGGATAGAGCTGTTTTGATGGCGAGCACTGGCTTTGGACAAACAGGACCTCAGTTTTGTCAGCATTCAGTTTCAACCAGTTATCATTCATCCATGCCTGAAGCTCCGCTAAGCAAGAGTTTATTTTTGGGGTAGGGTCTGTTCCACCAGGTTTGAAGGACAGGTATAGCTGTGTGTCATCGGCGTAGCAGTGGTACGTCAGGCCATGTCGTTGGATAAGTGTACCGATTGGCAACATGTAGATTGCAAACAGCAGAGGGGATAGGATTGATCCTTGTGGCACTCCGAATTGTAGAGGTGCAGGTTTGGACATTATAGGTCCTAGGGATACTCTCTGTGTTCTGTCAGTCAGGAATGATCTGAACCACTGGAGGACTGATCCACTGATGCCACAGTACTCCTGCAGTCTGTTAAGCAGGATTTTATGGTCAACTGTACCAAAAGCAGCTGAGAGATCCAACAGGATTAGGATGGAGCATTCCCCTCTGTCCCTTGCCATGAGCAGATCGTTGCAGACTTGGATGAGGGCTGTTTCACAGCTGTGGTGTTTCTTAAAGCCAGATTGTAGAGGGTCCAGGATGTTGTTTACTGACAGCCTGGTTTCAAGTTGCAGATAGACAGCCTTTTCAATAACTTTACCTAAGAAGGGGAGGTTGGAGACAGGTCTGTAGCTGCTCATAGCATCTGGATCCATGGAAGGTTTTTTAAGAAGGGGCTTGATGATTCCTTCTTTTAGAGAGGTAGGAAACCTCCCTGCTTGCAGAGAGCAATTTACTATTTTGTGAAATGCTGGACCAAGCAGGTCAGGGCATTTCAGCATATGTTTAGTTGGTCCAGGGTCCAGGTCGCAGGTTGTCTGGCGGAGACGACAGAGGATGTCTGAGATCTCTTCCTCACTAATACTTTTGAAGTCAGTCCAGGGTGTTAGGTTGTTTTTGCAGCTATTTCCATTAGTTGCATGAGTCTTGGGTGCTGTGGACTGAATGAGAGACCGAATAGAAGATACTTTGTCAGCAAAGTAGCAAGCAAATTTCTCACATAGCTCCTTTGAGGGAGTTATAGTAGGTTTTAGACAGGATGGATTACATAGTCTATCAACTGTGCGGAATAGTTGGGCTGGTCTGTTGGCGGCCTTTGCGATCTCCTGTGATAGGTAGGAGGATTTTTTCTTGGTGATCGCATTTTGGTAGCTTTCCAGGTGAGAGACAAGGGTGTGTTTATCTTTTGAATTCTGAGATTTTCGCCACTTCCTTTCTAGTCTGCGCACTTCTTTCTTTATGTCCTTTAGTGAGCTGTCAAACCACCGTGCATGGTGAAGTGGTGTAGATCGTTTGATGCGAACTGGAGCGAGGGCGTCATAGGCAGATGACACTGCATGGTTGTATATCAGGACCATGGAGTCTGGGTCTGCGCAATGATTGGTTAATGCGTCGAAGTTGAGGATATTCTGAACGTGCTGGGGTGAGACATCTTTCAGTGAACGGTATTTTATGAGTTCTTTCCCTCTGTGTTTTATCGCTGGTGCTGTCAGAGAGAAGTGGATGGTGTGGTGGTCTGACCATACCACTGGGTTTATATCCATGTGTGATATTAAAAGTCCGGAATGAAATATAAGATCCAGGGTGTGCCCTTTTCGTGTGGGTGGGGAGGTTGACAGCCTGAGAGAGACCCAGTTCACTCATTATGAGAAGTAGTTAACTTCCTAGCTGGGAGTCGTGATCATCCACCCATGCATTGAAGTCTCCCAGGATGATCCATCTAGGGTGTTCCACTGTTACGCAGGATAAGAGTTCAGATATTTCCTTAAGAAAGGCTGGACCATTTTTTGGGGGGCGGTATATGAGCAATATGTTGATGTTTACTTCTGCTGACAGTTGAGCTGCAAGACATTCAAAGGTTTCAGTGGGGCCTATGGGCAGGGGCCTTATGTTCAAAGAGGATCTGAAGCATATGGCAACCCCCCCACCCTTGCTGACTTGTCTCTCACAGTGCAAGATTGAATAATTGGCCGGCACGGTTGCTTCAAGAGTTGGGCCTGCATGCTTCCCAAGCCAGGTCTCTGTCAAAAAGGTCAAATCAGAGAGCTCTATTAGGTCATGTATAGTTGCAGTCTTATTATTTATCGATCTGGCATTGCAGAGTGTAGCTGTGATTAAGCTTTTCTGAGGGCAAATATGTTTTTTATACTTGGATCCACTACCTCTCCGCCCCCTTCTGCATTTCCTGAGTATCCCAAAGGATTTTAAGCGGAGAGCTAGTGAGGTGTTAATTTGTAATTGTTCCTTGGGAGGGCAGGCAGAGAGAAGGTCCTTTGATGAGTATTTGTATGTTGACATTAGAGACAATAGACTTGTTCAGATAGCTTGTACTTCTGGAGTCCTGCTGAGATCAAAGGGGATCTGTGCAAACTCCTTTCATTCCTACACAGAGTTGGATCATAGATTTATTTTAAGTAAAGTTCCTTGTTTTAGAGTTAGATGATAAATGATAACATAAATGTGGAAAATAGTCACTTGGTGCATATGCCTTGGATAATGAATAAAGGATTACTCACAGGGTGGAGTGAGGGCAATCACAGGCAATCAAGTCTTCAGAGAGGTTGAGGGTCTTGTTTCAGGTCAGCTGTTAGAAGGCTTGGTGTGTTCAGCAGAGGTAGGGTCTGATCGCCCCTGCAGTGTTTGTTTTTTTAATATAAATAGTTATGTTATTTTTTTTTTATGAAATTTATGTATTTTTTAACATATTTTTTTCCCTCCGTCCCCCCCACCCCCCAGGCAGCCAATAACGGCGATCGGCTGTCATAGGCTTCAGCCTATGTGAGCCGATCGCTCTCTTGTCCCCCAGGGGGACAGCTGTGTCACACGGCTGTCCCCAGTACAGCGCTGCTGCAGATCGCAGCGCTGTACAATACAATTAAGCGGCGGTTTCGCCGTTACAGTCTCCCGAGTGGCGATCGGAGACTGAAGGCGGAGCTCTGCTCCGCCCACCAAGCAGGAGATGCGCGCGCAGCCTGCGCGCGATCTCCTGCAAATGCAAGCCCCAGGACTTTACACCAATCAGCGTTAGGCGGTCCTGAGGCTGCGGCCACGGCCACGCCCATCGGCGTGACGCGGTCGGGAAGTGGTTAAATAATACGTTGCCATGGTGTATATCCTATTACAAGAGTTACTGGGGTCTGGAAGGCGGTTGGCTTCTTAACTGTCATGTAAAGGCAGTTTTGGGTCACACAAAAGGGCATCTGAGTAATTTTCCAGAGATGCTCTGCCTAATGGTACCCATACACGGTACAACAAAAACGTTTTCCCATATATTCGACCAAAACCATCCAATCGAATGAAAGTAAAAAATAATCTTTTTTTATCAAGAAAAACAAACGATTAGCCCATTTTTTTTAGTAAAAATCCAATCGCACATGTTGGAAAAATCTTTATATTCGAGCGGAATAATCAAACTAAATTATCTAATCAAAACAAATGAAAAAAAATCTACCATGCAGTTGGGCATCATGAGGGCAGTGGGGGGCAGAACAGAGATAGATGAGGTTTGACGAACTGTGCGTACACTTTAAAAATGTACAAGTCTTCCTACCACAGTGATACATTAACTCAGTGCTGTGATAGCAAAGTGGTCCCATGGGATCTTCGTAAAAGGGAAACCAACGTTAGCCATCAAGAATATGATCCCTGTAATGGTCTTGTGTTTTTTATGTAGTCTGTTTCCATGCAAGCACTACTGCGATTTAATCCAAAGGCAAGTGTGATGTCTGCCTAACCTCTTATTGATTGTGTCTTCCCACATCAATCCCCTTTATTAGCTGATGAATCTTTCTGTACGGAATCTAGATGAATTATTTAAGCAGTAAACTTTCCATTGTATCAAATGGTTTTAAAGCAAGGTCATCCTGAATGCAGTGATTGGGCATTCACACTAACTTTCAAAGCCTGACTTTCTTAAAAACTTCCTGTACCATTTTCTGAGTGTTTTTGCTCAATGGAAGGTATAGGGTAATCACAAAGCGCTTGAAAAACCGATTGGTATAGCGATTTCCCCAGCACTTTTAATAATAAATACATTGTATTCAGGGCCAGATTTCTACTTGTCGACACCCTTTCCCACAAACACACAAAATGATCAGAGAAGCATTTGGCATCGGTTTACATCATTCTGCAAAACCGTCACGTTTTCCCCCCTTGGGGAGCGAAAGGCAAAACACTCACTAGTGGAAGGCCTCTGAATAGCCCAGAGGCTTTCCAGGACTTCTTGCAGCCCATCATTACAGCGCAGGGTTCCTTGGTTTTGTAAGAGTGCGAGCGCTGCATTGGACGAGCGTGTCCAAAGGCAGGCATGAGTAAAGTCTGAGCATGCCCTGTAGAAAAAAAAAGACATTCGTGCATGGAGGAAAAAAGTAATGGATAAACACCTTTGTTGTAGTGGGCATGCACTATCCTTATTCACACATGCCCAGTATGGACACAATCGTCCACGACAGCCCTCACACACTGAAGAAACGTATTAGATCAGAAATTGACTCATCGCTGTAACGGTGGGGTGTAAGAAAGTACGGAAAACCTCTGAACTATCCAGAGGTGTCCTACTACTGAGGTAAGTATCTATATACAGTGGGTTGCAAAAGTATTCGGCCCCCTTGAAGTTTTCCACATTTTGCCACATTACTGCCACAAACATGAATCAATATTATTGGAATTCCACGTGAAAGACCAGTACAAAGTGGTGTACATGTGAGAAGTGGATCAAAAATCATACCAAACATTTTTACAAATAAATAACTGCAAAGTGGGGTGTGCTTAATTATTTGGCCTCCTGAGTCAATACTTTGTAGAACCACCTTTTGCTGCAATTACAGCTGCCATTCTTTTAGGATATGTCTCTACCAGCTTTGCACATCTAGAGACTGAAACCTTTGCCCATTCTTCTTTGCAAAACAGCTCCAACTCAGTCAGATTAGATGGACAGCGTTTATGAACAGCAGTTTTCAGATCTTGCCACAGATTCTCGATTGGATTTAGATCTGGACTTTGACTGGGCCATTCTAACACATAGATATGATTTGTTTTAAACCATTCCATTGTTGCCCTGGCTTTATGTTTAGGGTCATTGCCCTGCTGGAAGGTGAACCTCCACCCCAGTCTCAAGTCTTTTGCAGTCTCCAAGAGGTTTTCATCCAAATTTGCCCTGTATTTGGCTCCATCCATCTTCCCATCAACTCTGACCAGCTTCCCTGTCCCTGCTGAAGAGATGCACCCCCCGAGCATGATGCTGCCACCACCATATTTGACAGTGGGGATGGTGTATTCAGAGTGATGTGCAGTGTTAGTTTTCCGCCACACATAGCGTTTTGCATTTTGGCCAAAACGTTCCATTTTGGTCTCATCTGACTAGAGCACGTTCCTACACATGGTTGCTGTGTCCCCCACATGGCTTGTGGCAAACTGCAAACGGGACTTCTTATGCTTTCTGTTAACAATGCCTTTCTTCTTGCTACTCTTCCATAAAGGCCAACTTTGTACAGTGCATGACTAATAGTTGTCCTATGGACAGAGTCTCCCTCCTGAGCTGTAGTTCACTGCAGCTCGTCCAGAGTCACCATGGGCCTCTTGACTGCATTTCTGATCAGCGCTCTCCTTGTTCGGCCTGTGAGTTTAGGTGGATGGCCTTGTCTTGGTAGGTTTACAGTTGTGCCAAACTCCTTCCATTTCTGAATGATCGCTTGAACAGTGCTCCGTGGGATGTTCAAGGCTTTGGAAATCTTTTTGTAGCCTAAGCCTGCTTTAAATGTCTCAATGACTTGATCCCTGACCTGTCTTGTGTGTTCTTTGGACATCACGGTGTTGTTGCTCCCAATATTCTCTTAGACAACCTCTGAGGCCCTCACAGAGCAGCTGTATTTGTACTGACATTATATTACACACAGGTGCACTCTATTTAGTCATTAGCACTCATCAGGCAATGTCTATAGGCAACTGACTGCACTCAGACCAAAGGGAGCCGAATAATTATGCACACACCACTTTGCAGTTATTTATTTGTAAAAAAATGTTTGGAATCATGTATGATTTTCGTTCACTTCTCATGTGTACACCACTTTGTGTTGGTCTTTCATGTGGAATTCCAATAAAATTGATTTATGTTTGTGGCAGTAATATGACAAAATGTGGAAAACTTTAAGGGGGCCAAATACTTTTGCAACCCACTGTACACTGTATATGGTATGTGCTTCAGGATTTCTTTAAACTAACTGCTAAGAGGGTGGAAAAAAGTTACTGTGTACTTACCTGGAGCTTTTTCCAGTACTCTGTCGTATCTGAGGTCCATTTGTGCCTTTCTGGTCCCCTCTATTGTGCTGTTGTCAGTCCAACTAAAGTCTGTAACTGGCTTAGTTGCAGACTACTGCGTATCTGCTGTCCAGGCCACGTGCCTCCTCGATCATTCTCACATGGCTGGGAGTGTTCTGCGCATGCACAGTTGCAAGTTATCTGAGCTGCAGAATGCTCCTGACAACTGAAGTGTGATTGAGAAGGACATAGCTGGCAGAGTGCATGGGGTGACAGCGGCACAGTGGAGGGGACTGGGAGGAAAGTGAGGGACCTCAGATACTATGGGGAGCCGGAAGAAGCCTCAGGTAAGTAACTTACCTGGGGCTTCTTGCAGCCACCTGGAGTCACCCTGACAGCCCACAATGTCCTCCTGATTCCCTCCAACCAGCAGCGGCAACCCCTGCAAAGTTGTTCAGTCACCAGCTACAGTGCATGTAGCCACATGCACCCTGATTATGCTTCTGTGGCCGGGAGCGATCTGCTCATTCGCAGTCCATGAAAATTGCTACTGCGCATGTGCAGTGCACTCACGGTAGTGGGAGTGCAATCAGAGTGCGCACAGCCCAGGACCACACATGTGCAGTAGCCGACAACTGGCCAGCTCTGCAGGGGTCCCTGGAGGGAATCAGGAGGACTCCATGAGCACAGGATGACTCCAGGGGGCCGCAAGAACCCCCAGGTAAGGGGGGGGGGCGGTGGTGATGGTGGTGGGTGGGTGTGTGTGTGTGTGTGTGTGTGTGTGTGTGTGTGTGTGTGTGTGTGTGTGTGTGTGTGTGTGTGTGTGTGTGTGTGTGTGTGTGTGTGTGAGACACTCCACAGCCCACACTGACACCCAGAGCTGTGTGCACATTACACTACTGCTATTGTTTGCCACATTAAAGCATTTTTACATTTTAAAGCAGCCCTCTATTCCTCAAATTTAGGAATCTACTGTGATTTCTGCCCTTTAGCGATTAAAACATGACTCAGTGTCAAGTATGTAATTTGTATGTAATGTGTGTGTGTGTTTTAGATTTGAGCTATACACATTTTTACTGTATTACAGCACAGGTATGGACATGTTGCCTTACCAAAGGCTGAACTTGTGCCCCTTCTTTCTCCTCCATGCGCTGGATCAGCAGCAGCTGCAGCACACTTCTTTTACAGTCCCCTCCACCAGTTCTGAGGTGAATTGCAGAGCATTCCCCGCCTCTCCATTACCTTGATAGGCTGAAACCTTTCAGGAGGGCGGAGCTGGAGATATCAGGTTTCCATGACAGCGAGCTAGGCTGTTCGAGCGTGCGGCCATTCCCGGCAGCTTACATGCATCATGCAGCTCTTAATGCCTCTCTACTCTCTGCCCGATTCGGGAATGCACACTCGCCTAGTCGCCCGCTGCACAGCTCACACACTGCTGTGTGCAAAGCGGGCGGGCTAAGGACCAAACGGGGTGAGTTAACTGTGACGTCAGGCTCAGTGTAAGGTCATGATTGTATTTATTCTTTTCCGGGTCAAAGAGTTCAATTCCTGACTTGCGTAAGGAAGTGAAAAAATTAATCACTCTACAAAAGCGCTTTATACAAGAGAAAAAAAAAAACGCCCAAAAAAGTCAGCAATTTCGATTCTAGATGTGAACAACCCTAAGTCAAGACACACAAAACATTTATATTGTGCTTTTCTCCTGGTCGACTCAAAGCACCAGAGCTGCAGCCACTAGGGTGCGCTCTATAGGCCGTAGGGAGTCTTTCCCAAGGTCTCCTCACTAAATACTGTAGATCCAGGCTTACTGAACAGAAAGACCCTGGTCTCTTGTGTCAGAGGCGGAGCCCTTAACCAGTACACTATCCAACCACACTAAGGACTTGAGCCCACTAACGCAGTTGTGTCCGCTTTTCAGTTACACATCAATGTTACAGATGCTGAAAAGCGGACAGAAGCAGACACAACCGCGTTAGTGGGCTCAGGCCCTGAGTGAGCAAGAACGATCTCCCATGATACATAAATGTTGATTCCGAAAATGTAAATCATCTCCTTATGCCCTAAAAACCAGACACACAGTTTCCTGGAAATCTTTTTAATCTTGTTTACTTCGTACTACCCGGTCCAAGCCCTATCTTATAGAACTGTATTAATCCATGCACTAATGAGGAGCAGAAACTAGGGAATGGCTGTATGCAGGTTAGATTAGTACTACCAGAGCCCAGAGGGGACCCAGAGGACGCCGATGGACCTAGCGGGCTATAAATTCAGTTAGCTGATCAAACATACAGAAATTAAGGCGATAGTGAATGCAATTCACTGCCAAATACACCACATTGTGGAATTAAATAAATATTCAGAAAAATTCCTACTAAGGCAAAAACAAATTCTGCCAGGGAATCAGATGCATGTAAGCCATCCACTTAGCCCACCTGTAAAGTGCAGATAATAAAAGCAAAACAAGACAAGATTTCTGTACAGGGAAACTCTGATAGGCTGGAGTGGGATGGGGGACAATGAAAATTAAATGCAAAGGCAGTACATTGGAGATAAAACAGTGAAATTATATACAAGGGCATTCGTAGAACATGTTTCAGTTGGGGAAAGGCACATGGTACCCCGTGGACACTGCTCTGCATATGTGAAAGTGATTTTTCGGGGGGTTCTAGTGCGCGCTTCTCACTGGTTGCCGGCTGATCGGAGGTCTGATGCTCGAACACGCTGAATGCAGCGCTGGAGACTTGGGCGCAGCCGGCGCCACCATAGACCGTAATAGGAATTACGGCTATAGCAGCAGACAGGAAGTAACTACGGCGCTGTCATAAGATGGAGCTGAAGTTACTTTTAAAACACAATTCGGATTCCAGCAATTTAATTATTATTTCATTCCCCACCATCCATGGCGGCCTGGAGGTGGAATAGTATTTAGCACGGTGGGGAACTTGTGCAGAAGCAGGATCAGCCATATACCGGCTGGATCCTGTGCCCAAATCTCCCGCGCCAATATCTCTTGTACACCTGATGCTGGCTGCTGGGCTGGCACACTGCCTATTACATGATAGGCAGCGGGGACGGCCGGGGGAGGAGGGAGGAGGGGGGGTTGACTGACGGCGGGGGGGGTGGGGGGTGGAGGCTGCTGACCCATTTTGCCCCTATATGCGGATGCCTATGCATGCACGGTCAGGGCCGGCCCTAGACTTTTTGCCGCCTGAGGCAAATTTAGAAAAAAATTGCCGCCCCCCTGAGTCGTAGGGGTAGCGGGCAGGACGGGGGTATTGGGCCTAGCGGTGGGGAGGGGGTCGTATTGTAAGTGGACGGCGATGCAGGAAGTGACGTCAGTGGAGCGCACGCTGGAACGCGGATAAGGTGAGTCCTCCCCGCCCGTGCCTCTTACTATTGGGCATCGGCTGCTTCCTATTTACAGCTGGAGGGGAGTGCAGATCAGGGGACCCAGGCGAGGCCCAATACCCCCGGCCTGCCCACTACCCCTCCGACTCGGCGACCGCCCCCCCCCCCGCACCCACGGACGGGCGGGTACCGCCTCTAGAACTTTGCCGTCTGAAGCAAAAGTTTCACCCCGCCTCATGAGCGGGCCGGCCCTGTGCACGGTATAGCAAGTGGCAAGCTGGCGCATAAACAATATTGCTGACCATGCTAGGTAATTAGAAACATAGTTTATTGTTACAAGTGCTCAATACCACGCGTTGTATGGGAGCATTCTCCCCACACTTCCTTTGGTATACATTTCATTGTTACAAGAGATACATATAAATAGCTTTTAATATTACTGCCCTGTGGAATGATTTATCAATTAGTTGTCCATTTGATATAAAGTATGTAAATAAATCAATTACCCAGTTTTACCTAAAATACAAAATGTAACAGGAATGGGTTATTAACCACTTAAACCCCAGAGGGTTATACCCCTCTAGTGACTAGTCTATTTTTTACAATTCAGCAGTCGGAACTTCAAATCTTTAACGGTTTATTGCTCAGTCATACAACTTAGCACTCAAAGGAATTTTACCTCCTTTTCTTTTCCCAAATAGAGCTTTCTTTTGGAGGTATTTGATTGCTGCTGCTATTTTTATTTTTTAATATTAATTAACAAAGACCGACATTTTTATTAAAGTGGAGCTGAACTCTTGCACAGGACTGAAGAAATACATAAAGAAATGCACCCTGTATGTATTTAGAGAGTTTAGCCTGTTTATTTCCTCCTAATTTGTGTCTAGTGCTGGTAGCCCCAACCCAACCCTGGGGCACCTGTAATCTGTTGTAATCTGATCTCTCCCTTGTGTCACATGACTGCCTATGGCAGAGATGGCAAATAAGGCCATTTGAAAGCACAGAGTGTTCTATTTAAGTATTTTAAAATACAAATAAAAATTATATAATAAAAAGAGAGGTAATTGCTTACCTCTCCAGAAGATATAGACCCAGTTCAACTGCAAAAAAAAGTTTTTATTCAAAAAGCAATCTGACAATGCGTTTCACAGGTCATGTCCAGCTTCCTTAGGTAAATACAAAATGCCTTGATAGCATAGGGGATAGAGTGTAGGCGCCTCTAAAAGTTTTGGCAGGTAAAAACGACATTTGAAAAGTGGCAGTTGAAAAACAACAGTTAAAAATTGGCAGTTGAAAAACAACAGTTAAAAATTGGCAGTGAGAAAAACGACTTTTGAAAAATGGCACTTGAAAATTAACAATGGTAAACGACAGTTGCAAAATGGCAGTTGAAAAAGGGCAGTTGAAATCTGGCAGTTGGAAAACAACCGTGAAAATGACAGTTGAAAAATGACAGTTGGAAAATGACAGATGGAAAGTGACAGTTGGAA
Organism: Hyperolius riggenbachi; assembly: GCF_040937935.1. Lineage (NCBI taxonomy): Eukaryota > Metazoa > Chordata > Amphibia > Anura > Hyperoliidae > Hyperolius > Hyperolius riggenbachi. The sequence goes on along the minus strand of NC_090651.1, from coordinate 229,019,465 downwards.
AATGACAGTAGAAAAACAGTTGAAAATGGCAGTTAAAAATGGCAGTTGGAAAATGACAGTTGGAAAATTGCAGTTGAAAAACAGTTAAAAATTGGCAGTTGGAAAAATGCAGCTGGAAACTAACAGTTGAAAAGTGACAGTTGGAAAACAGTTGAAAAATGACAGTTGGAAAATGGCAGTTACAAAATTACAGTTAAAAAATGATAGTTGAAAAGTGACAGTTGGAAAATGACAGTTGAAAAATGGCAGTTGGAAAATGACAGTTGAAAAAGGTCAGTTGAAGAATGACAGTTGGAAAAAGATAGTTAAAAAATGGCAGTTGGAAAATTACAGTTGAAAAATGACAGTTGAAAAATGGCAGTTGAAAATTAGCAGTTAAAAATGGCAGTTGGAAAATGACAGTTGGTAAGTGGCAGTTGGAAAATGACAGTTGGAAAATGGCAGTTGGAAAATGACAGTTGGAAAATGGCAGTTGGAAATTGACAGTTGGAAAATGACAGTTGGAAAATGGCAGTTGGAAAATGACAGTTGGTAAGTGGCAGTTGGAAAACGACAGTTGAAAAATGGCAGTTGGAAAATGACAGTTGGTAAGTGGCAGTTGGAAAACGACAGTTGGAAAATGACAGTTGGAAAATGACAGTTGAAAAATGACAGTTGGAAAATGACAGTTGGTAAGTGGCAGTTGGAAAACGACAGTTGAAAAATGGCAGTTGGAAAATGACAGTTGGTAAGTGGCAGTTGGAAAACGACAGTTGGAAAATGACAGTTGAAAAATGACAGTTGGTAAGTGGCAGTTGAAAAACAGCAGTTGAAAAACGATAGTTGGAAAATGTCAGTTGAAAAAATATAAAAGTTGGCAAGTGACAGTTGGAAAATGGCAGTTGGAAATTCACAGTTGAAAAATGACAATTTTTGGGAGTTTTGGGGCTCTAACTCTGATTCCGTCAGTGCCATTGAGCCCAAATTTGGGTCAGAGGCGGGGCAGGGTTGGGGCTACCAGCACTATTATATAAAGGGAGTTTATCAAAGCCATGTTTTTATTTATTGGTCCTGAACCCCCACTAGAATATGGTGGGAAGGCTAAATCCTAAGAGTAGCATACAACTAATAGAAAAAATGTGGGTTACACAACCTCCTAAAGTATACCAATATTGTTTTATTATTATCACAAAATTCTGAAACATATCCCCGCACAAATATCATCGGAATTAAGCAATTCTATCCCAACCCATTTAAAAACAAACAACTGCGGAGTACTTGAACTGGCTGCGTGCCTATATTATACATATTGTAGGAGGATATTCCATATAACTTATTACTAGCCAGATAATAAAGTTACATCACCTCACATTTGTCCGCGCATTCACTCTCCATTCACACATGTGCCAAAAGGTAACAGTACTTGGGGGCCCCCCTTGAGGGTTTTGAATTACTTCCACTAGGTCGCTACCTTAGTTGGGGGGTTCTGGCCCCTTGGGTTCAGGTGGAGCAAACTCCTCTTTTTTTGGCAGGTGGCTTTTTTTTCCATCTCCCGATCCAAGTGAGACAGTCACCCTCAAATTGATGTGCGGGGCCCTTAGGGTCAGATGAGAGAACACCCCAAATGTGGGTACACTGGCATACCCAGAACCAGAGATACGAGGCCACAAACAAATGGATGGCTTTTTTGGGCTGTTTTGTATGACACCCCCTGGGACCCCCCAGTTTAGGTAGTGACAGGGGCCCTTCATGTTTAGTGACAGGGACCCCACTACTCTAGGCAGTGACAGGTGCCCCCCAGTTTTAGGTGGTGACAGAAACCCCCAAGCTTTAGGTAGTGACAGGGATCCCCCCACTCACCGTGATGTGATGCAGCCAGTGCATCAGACCTCCTATCAGCCGGCAACCAGTGAGAAGGGGGCGCATCATACCCCTGTGGACATCGCGCTGCATATGTGGAAGTGATGTCTGCGAGGTCCTAGAGCCCGCTTCTCATTGGTCGCCGGCTGATCGGAGGTCTGACGCTGGCTGCTGGCACTCTGTCTATTACATGATAGGCAGTGGGGATGGCCCAGGGAGGGGGGGGGTTTGGGCTGCTGACAGGGGGGGGGGGGCGGCTGACAGCAGGGGGGGCCCAGAGGCCCCAGTTTGCCTCTATGTGCGGATGACCCTTGATGATGGGTGTAGCAATGGGGGGGGGCAGAGGTTGCAACCGCATTGGGGCCCTTGGGCCTGAGGGGCCCCGAAGGGCCCTCCCTTAACTGCAGTATTAGCTCTCTATTGGTCCTGTGCTGGTAATCATATCTATAGATGCTTTAGATAGTTGTACTCATAAACAAACTGTTCCCCATCCCCTTCTTGCACCTTTAGTACTGTGGCTGTCCTGGGCAGGCAGGGCCGGCGCTATAATTAAGGCAGGGAAGGCAGTTGCCCCAGGGCCCTGGCCGCCGGGGGGGCCCCAGGCCCCCGCTGGCAGCGAACAAAAATTCTGCGCAGCCTGGGACACTGTGCTGTGCGTACATACATCATGCCTGATGTGCTGCTCTGCCTGTGTCCTCCTGGGCTGCTGACTCCTGTCGGGTGTGTGTGGGGGTGCGGAGTTATAAAATTTGAGCTGCCATTGCTGGGGAGCGGGTAGGAAGAAGATACATACCACTACCGCCGGTTCCAGCATCGGGTCTCCATGGATACCACCCGGCGACACGTCCTGAGCCTTCATCCACTGACTCTGCGCTGCCGGCTCCACCTCCGGGATGCACATCAGTGATGCAGGCATTGACGTCAGTGCATGGACGTCCATGCCTGCAAGGAAAGAGGAGAGGACGTCGTCACGTGATCTTCGTGACGTTATCATCAAGACTGGCTGGCGGCATCAGCGTGCGGACTGTCCGGAGAGCGGCGGAGCCTGACTGACTTGTATATATTAATGGGTAAGTCAGTCAGGCAAGCCTGTTAAATATATAACATGTGGATTTGCGCGGCGGGGGTGGTGGGGGACGGGGGGGGGGGGGGTTAGCCTGGTGGGGGGGAGGAGGGGGGCCTTTGGTGGGCTACATCGGAGGGATAGAGGGAGGAAGGGATGAGCAGAGCAGGGTATGGGACATCTGTTACAGGGAGGGAAGCAGGTAGGCAGAGCACACACCATAAAAATTTGTGTCCATCGCAGCAGTTATCTCTCTCTCTTTCTTAGTCTCTCTCCCTCTAAGTCTCTCCCTCCCTCTCTGTCCCTTTCTCTCTGTCCCTCTCTCTCCCTGTCTCGCTCTCCCTCTCTGTTTCTCTCTTTCTCTGTCAGTCTCTCTCTAAATACCTCATTCTTTGTCTCTCTCTCTTTCTCCCTCCCCCTCTCAGTCTCGCTACCTCCCTCTCTCTGTCCCTTTCTCTCACTCTCTTTCCCTCCCTCTGTGTCTACCTCTTTCTCTCTCCCCTCTGTCTCTCTCTTCCTCCCTCCCTCTTTTTGTCTCTCTCTCTCTCTCCCTCTTTCTCTCCCCCTACCTCTCTTTCTGTCTCTCTGCCTTCCTCCATCTTTCTCTCTCTCTCCCGGTCTGTCCGTCTCTTTCCCTCCCTCCCTCTCTCCCTGGATCTTTATAGCTGAGAAACTGCCCTGAATTGTGTGTGTGTGTTCAGATGCGTGTGTACCTGTGTTCGAGTGTATGTGCATGTGTATGGGGGGGGGGGGGGCCTCAGTGTGTGTGTGGGAGGGGGCCCCCTGCTTAAGCTTGCCTCAGGGCCCCGAGGACCCTTAAACCGGCCCTGTTGGCAGGTTGTAGTATGCCATATCAATTGTTATGTCGAGATTGCTTGGGGGCTCCAATGTAAAACTTGCACTGGGGCCCATAGCTCCTTAGCTACGCCACTGTGGGTAGGATAGTTGGTGGGGCTGCTGCAGGAAAGAGGAGGACTGCTGCACAATAGTGGGGGGAAGCACCTGCAAGCCTCTATGCAGGACACTCCTGGAGTGGGAAATAGCCCACAACACAACATGGGTGTTTTATATTTCTGGACTGGAGTAAAAAGTGTAGATTCCTTTTAAATACACCCAAGTGTGCATGATTTAATAAGAACTGTTATGCTTCATGCAACTAATCCTACTTACCTCTGATGAGCTTTTCACGCTGCCACGATTTATGATTTTACAGTGCTGGGGCTGCAGCTAGAGAAAGAACATTGGCTTTGTTGCTGTCTAGGATTGTTCTAATGTTGCTCATTTTGCAATTGATATATTGACTTTTATAGCAGCAGGTTGTCTGTATTGTAAGCAAATGTTTTGGCTCTGTGAAATGTGCGCTCTTCAGGCAGTAACGCACACGCCTATGTCCAGCATTGACTTCCTTTTTCTCTTTTATATGATACACAGTTGTGTTTTAGTTAGTAATGAGGATAGGTATTGACTCAAAGAATGTCTCTTCTGTTTGATGCTGCTAGTGTTTCTAGTGTGTTTAAGTCAGAAACCTGGGCAATGGAAAGTAACCCTACAATAAAAGAATATCATGTGCAAACAAAGATTATCTGAATTTCTGCATGTAATTCTGTATGAAAATGTATAATTCTAGTAAAGGATTCAATTGGAATCCACCAAGGTGACAATTGGTCCATTTTCAATCTGAAGACACTGTGGATCTCTAAAATACAGCAGACATTGACTATGACTAGCCAATTAGTGATTAATATGTAAATTAGGGCAATAAGAGCATACCCACCTAGGCTCCTGTCTTCCATTGTAAAACATCTTACAGAATGCTTTATTATAGTATGGTTGCCTTGCTATGGGCAAATATGTGTTTTGTAATGTGGCTTTTGTAGTGACTTGAAGAATTGGTCACAATAAACTATGTGAGGAGTTAACTGAGTATTGTTTGACTTTTTTTTTTTCTTAGGCTTCAGGTCAGCGGACAGAGGCGCTATTCGTGACCTTGAGACTATACCGCCCCCTACTTGACCTGAGGAAGCGGTTTGAACATCGAAACACGTTGTCTGAAGTGTTTGTCACCAATAAAATAATTATATCTTTTACAAAATTGGAAGTCTCCCTATATAAGGTAGGCGAACATCGGTATATAGTTATATATTTATATATAGATATACCTTGAAAATATATCCAAACACAAGGGCACCTCCTACTGTTTCCACATCCTGGTTTATCACCCCACTACGTGGGGCCTTCACGACACTTTTGGAGTGAAGAATTTTTCAAGGTGTGGCGACCGACCCTAGGAAAAGACCGAGTGGGGACGGGACTTCCCCACATGTGCGACTGAGTGGTTGCCTCTTTAAGCAACCTACTCTTGTGAGTAGTATTACTCTTTTTCGTTTGACCATTTATCCTAAGATAATACACCATAAGGGCTCCCGGTGTCCCTGTGGTTTTTTCTTTACATTTGTACAGCTCCCATCTCTATAATTTACCTCTTTCCTTTACAATCATCTCAGACCTAATTTACTCAGATCACAAATATGTAAGTAATGTTATTGCCTCCTCCAGGAAGTACCGGAGGATTTTGCTCCGGTGATTTCGGGGGGATAAAGACCTCCTATCGCCGCAGGGATGCACCGATTCACCATTGCTATTACTGCTCAAGGGGAATCTGATATAAAAAGAAGTAATTTGGGAGACTTTAGAGTCTCTTTAATGGCAGAGGCCTCAAATCTGGTACAGTCAGTCACTGGGAGACTGGGGTTTAAATTCTGAAAAGGGGGCGGGCCATAAACAGCCAATCAGATTTCTTTGCTGGATAAACTGCTTCCATTCACACAATTTGGAAGCCAGGAACCAGAAAGCTCACAAACTTGGTCATTGAGTGACTGTGTGTCAAGGTTACAAAAACTGGGTGGAGTCAAAACAGATTTCCCTGGGAAAATGTAAACTGCAGCCCTTCTTCACTGTTAATGGCAGGGTTCTCAAACTTTGCACAGCTGGTTACTGGGTGGCTGGGATAAATATTCAGAAAAGTGGGTGGAGCCTAAAAAAAGTCAATCGAAATTTGCCTGTTGATTTTCAAGGGGAATATTAAAATTGCTGCCATTCTTGCAATGTTAATGGCAGGGTTATCAAACTTCGCCCAGATGGTCACTGGGTGACTGAGATTAATATTAAAGGAAGTGGGTGGAGCCTATAGTAGCCAATCAAAATTCACCTGTTGATTTTCAAAGGGGATATGTTAATGTCTGCCATTTTTACACTGTTAATAGCAGATGCCTCAAACCTGCTACAGTTGGTCATTGGGTGACTGGGGTTCAAATTCTGGAGAGGGGCAGAGTCACAAACCGCCAATCTGATTTGTTTAATTTCTATGGGAATATACAAATTATTGATGCCAAAGCTTACATATTTGGTAATTGCGTGTTTGAGTGTAAGGGTTAGAAAAAGGGGGCGGAGCCAACACCAGCCAAATACACACCCGGTCAACGCTGGGTCATCAGCTAGTTAACTATATGATCTTTAATTCAGATATCAATTTTGATGTTAAGTTGTACAGGTTTTCTCCCTGGTGGTAGTGGCTAAGTGGCAGCACAGATATCTAAAGGTGGCCACTAACGCTCCAATTTCTAGCGAAAAATTGTTCGAGCGATCAGAAATTCTGATCGGACGAAAAATCGTTCACTACACCATCAACTAACCAATCATTGCTTCCTATCTATCACGACCAACAAGAAAATCCAAATTTTGGTTAGACGAAAATTCAATCGGACGATTGTTTTAAAATTGTTCATTATTGATTGTGCCCATCAACTGAGATTATTTACAACCAATCCGATCAGAATTTCTGATCAATCGAACGATTTTTCGCTAGAAATTGGACTGTTAGTGGCCAGCTTAAGCTTATCTGAGGCTATAATGCATGACAACTCTCATAAACTAGCCTATTTAAGCATGACTGACAATAGGAGAAATTAATTAAAAGCACTAGAGAGGATGTGAACATCAAATTTTGGGTTCACAAACACCGAACTCAAACTTCTGTAAAAGTTTGAGTCCGCACAAACCGCCATAGACTTCAATGGGCAGGCAAATTTTAAAACCTATAGGGACTCATTCTGGCCACAAAAGTGATGGGAAAGTTGTTTCAAGGGGTCTAATACCTGGACTCAGAGCTGGGACAAGGTCCTCCAGCACCCAAGGCTGAGACACCTAAGTGTTCCCCTCCATCCCTCCCACCCCAGCCGTCACACACTGATTGCCATTAGACTGAGAGGCGCCCCAGGGCCCTCAAAACCTTAATCTCTAGGTATCTGGCTTGCAGTCACTACCATGTATCCACTTTTCTTTCAAATACAATAAGGGAATGATAGCTGAGTAAGATGTGCTCCTCTCCTACACTGTGCCCTGAGGCTGGAGCCTCACTCGCCTCTGCCTCGGCCTGGCCCTGCCTGTACAGTGGCATGCTGGTGGGGAATCCATGCCAAAGGTCCCACCAAAAATTACATACTTGACGCTGAGTCATGTTTTAATCGCTAAAGGGCAGAAATCACAGTACATTCCTAAATTTGAGGAATAAAGGGCCGCTTTAAAATGTAAAAATGCTTTAATGTGGCAAACAATAGCAGTAGTGTAATGTGCACACAGCTCTGGGTGTCAGTGTGGGCTGTGGAGTGTCACACACACACACACACACACACACGCACGCACGCACGCACGCACGCACGCACACACGCACGCACACACACACACACACACACACACACACACACATATGTAATAGTACTATCAGAATACAGTGGAAAAAATAATGCACTGTGATGGTACTGTGCCTGCAACTTATTGTGGCAAACAATAGCAGTAGTGTGGTGTGCACACAGCTCTGGGTGTCAGTGTGGGCTGTGTAGTGTCACACACACAAAGAAATGCAATAGTACTAATACAATACAGCGAAAAAAAATATCACTGGAGTAGTAGTATGTCTGCAACTTATGTGGCAAAAAATAGCAGTAGTGTGCTGTGCACACAGCTCTGGGTGCCACTGTGGGCTGTGTAGTGTCACACACACTGAGATATGCAATAGTACTATCAAAATACAGTGGAAAAATAATGCACTGGAGTAGTACTATGCCTGCAACTTAATGTGGCAAACAATAGCACTAGTGTACTGCTCTGGGTGTCAGTGTGGGCTGTTGAGTGTAAAGTACAATGAAAAGGGCTATTTGGGGTGCTTTCACAGCAAGTCAGTCAGCGAGGAACAAGAAAACAGGCCTAGTTAACTTTCCCCATCTCCTGCAGCAATGCTCTTTCCCTTCCTCTCACTACAGCAGCCAGAGACTAAATCCAAAAATGGCCGGCGCAACTGCGTTTTTAAAGGGGGAGTCCAGGAGGGGGTGCTAGCTGATTGGCTGCCATGTGTCTGCTGACTGTGAGGTAAGGGGTCAAAGTTTAGCTCAATGATGATGTATAGGGGGTAGGTCGAACATGCCATGTGTTTGCCGTCCGACGCGGGCGCGAACAACTGATATTTGCTGGGAACTGTCCGCCGGCAAACCGTTCAGACCATCTCTAAAAAGGACCACTATCACAATTTTTTTCACAATTTTTAATACATGTAAACACATACAAATAAGAAGTATGTTTCTTTCAGAGTTATAAGCCATAAATTACTTTTCTCCTATGGTTATGGGCTAGTCCAGGGGTCGGCAACCCGCGGTTTCAGAGCCGCATGCGGCTCTTTTTCACCTTCGCCGCGGCTCCTAGGCCGCGGCTCCGGTGTCAGTGGCTGCGGCGCGCGTGTCAGCCGGCTCAGCCGCGGCTCCGGTGTCAGTGGCTGTGGCGCACATGTGCTGTCGCTGGCCGCCAGCCTATCAGAGAGGCCGCCGGACCAGTGCAGTGCAGGGCTTCGGGCGGCCATTTTCCCGTAGCCCTGCAGTGTAATGCAGGCAGGACGTGACGTCGGGAAGAAAGAGGATCGTGGGAGTTGCGCGCCCGCCACAAGGAGGTCGGGACCGGAGGTCGGGACAGGAGGAGATCGTGACAGGAAGTCTTCTGACTAGGTGAGTAAATGGGTTTTTCTTTTCAGATCTGCTGAAGGATTGTGCATATTGGGGTCAGATCTGCTAACGATTTGTGCATATGGGGGTCATATTTCTTCAGATTGACCGCTAACTGCATGATCCTGTATATAGCATTAAGGTAACAAACAATATATGCAGTGTTAGATTTGTTTTATAATGGTTTTGCGGCTCCCAGTTTTTTTCTCTTTTCGGAAACGGGTCCAAGTGGCTCTTTATGTCTTAAAGGTTGCAGACCCCTGGGCTCGTCCAAAACCTGCCAGTTCTGTGAGATTTCTACTACCTACTGTAAGTGACAGCAACATAGGAGAAAAGCAACTTATAGATCATTTTACTCTGAGAAATGTACTTCTTAGTTGTATGTGTTTACATGTATTTTTCATTTTACAATTTCTTTGATAGTGGTCCTTTAAGTTGCGGCTACAGGTAGCCAGCAGCCATTTTAGCATTGGGAGCAGAATGGAATTATCCACCCTTCCACCCAGTTTTATTATTTTTAGTTGCAGGTGTTCATTTGGATCTGGATAAAGACCATATGGGGCACAAGGCAGAGCAATGAATTCGAGCTCCGTGGCCTTCCTGGTTATCAGTAAAAAGAACAATGCATTTTTAGCTTACCTGAAGCCCCCCATCACCAGACGTTCCCTCAGGGCCTGAAGCAATTGCCTCGGTGCCTCGTGGGTAATCCCGACCTAAGTGTGCTTGGAGAATAGTTATCCATCTTTGCTGGATGGACTTACATGTATACAGTGATGAGCCAAAATGCCAATATTCTTTTTGCATTAATTTTCATATGTAGAAAAGCAGTCGGCACCGTCTTCAGTTGCTATTATTTATTCAGATTAGTCATATAAATACACAACATTTCGGAGCGCAGCTCCTTTCTCAAGTGATGACTGTCTGACAACAGAAATGAACATAGATCTCCATTATATACCAAATCACATGCCTAAATCACACCCCTAGACTACAAAAGAGCCAATCACCGCTCTCCCATAGAGCGGACCTGATGGGGAACACATGTCACTTGGAATGGACCAATGGGTGGACGCCAAGAGCACCATGTGATGCGGGGGGAGGATGTGGAGGAAAAGGCGCATCACGCGGAAGCGCCCCTTCAATGGCGTCCACCCATTGGTCCATTCCAAGTGACATGTGTTCCCCATCAGGTCCGCTCTATGGGAGAGCGGTGATTGGCTCTTTTGTAGTCTAGGGGTGTGATTTAGGCATGTGATTTGGTATATAAAGGAGATCTATGTTCATTTTTGTTGTCAGACAGTCATTACTTGAGAAAGGAGCTTCGCTCCGAAACGTTGTGTATTTATATGACTAAGCTGAATAAATAATAGCAACTGAAGACGGTGCCGACTGCTTTTCTACATATCTGATGGGATTGGTCGTCCTTCCAGCCTGGCACGTCACCCTCTAATTGTCAGGGTGCATAACTACACTTGAAGAAATGCATTAATTTTCATGAAATAATGTTAAATGTTATTTTTCACGTTTTCGTGCTCATCACAAATGTTTGCAGTAAAAATATTGATTTTATGCGGTTTTACAGTAAAGATTTTAGTGGTAAAAATATATATTTTATCACAAAAGCATGAAAACTTGGAAAAATAATATTTTTTGCATCCAAAATTTTTGTGAACATTTTCTCAAAATACAAATTAGCATTTTTGATGCAAAAATGAAAAAAAATGACTTTGGTGAAAATTTGTACGCAGCACTGCAGGTATATTCAATTTGTTTGTGCTGAGGTAGCAAAGCTACCTCATGGCTAACATTTATTGTGAACGCTTGCAACTGCAACTTGAACCTTTTGATTTTCATGTAATAGCTATGGCATAAATGGTTTGTACTGTACTTCTGTTTGGCACCCAAGTACAGATAACAGATCACTGATGTGTGAATTTTGAGATAGATCACAGATGTGTAAGTAATGTTGTTACACAATGGGCTTGGGATGGTATACATGGGGCTGAGAGGCCGCACAGGGTAGATAGAGGCAGGTGAAGAAGTTTGACCTGCAGAACGCTGTACAGAAGAGTTTAGCATTCAGATGTGGACTGCTAGTAAAGGTTAGCATTGAAGGTAGTCAGTAAGCTCTCATATCCATTCAAGGGGCAAAATCAGCAATGCATTATAATGGTATTATTGATGAGAGGGCAGCTTGAGAGTGATTTACAATATCTATGTTAACATTTGCTTTATAGCAAGCCACTTGTGCCCCCTTGCGCAGCATATGCTTTGTTTGCATTTTATTTTAGAACTTGGCATTGCCATGGAAACAAGGCTCATTGTATTTGAACTCCATTCCAAAAAATTGATAAACAAAATCTAACCGACTGAGTGATAAAAATATGATGTTTTTCTCCCATGTAATTAGTAGTTTGTGTATTACAAGCTTTCTTTTGTCTCCTAATTAATTATGCTGCTAAGTGAAAGCTCACTGGAAGATGGTAATGTCATTTTAATTGAAACTGTCATTTATGTGTTCATTTTTGAGAGGGAAATACAGTAACTTTTAAATACATTCAATATTAAAGTATAATATCAGCCTTAAAAAAATGAAAACGGAAGAAAAAACATATATTTGGCATTAATCAAACACAGTCTCACAAATATCGAAATATACCAACTGAATACTTAGTTGTCTGCATGACAAAATGTTATCTTTTTTGCGTGTCAAATGTAGATTCCATCCCCTGGTCCCTGCTCCTGAGCGACCCCGTAACAAATTGGGGAATTATGCGAGCGGATCCTTCTGAATGCAGAGAGAGGCAAGTTTTGTCTCTTTCATCACTTATCCTAATGGATTGTTGGTGAATAATGTCATTGATGATATTGTATTACACTGAGGAACCTATTTTTAATGTGGTGATGGCTTTCCTAAGTAAATAGCCTCTGCAACCTGGGTAGTATGACTGTATGGTCCATCATCCCTTACAGGTAGGGCCGGATATCTGGAAAGGCCATGAAGGCCTTGGGTGGCTGCAGACTAATGGTACAACCGCACACCAAGCGTGTGAGTGCTGGTGCCGGACTCCCAGGCTGCTCAGTACAAGATGAATAAGGAGTCCGCACACAATCTTGAGGAACAACAAGTGCCAGAATTTATTGTCCCATCACATACATGTGCAATCGAATGTCCTACCTGCAAGGCCGACAATCGTTTCGGGGCCACTTAGGGTCCCCTTTGTCAAGGCAGGGAGCAGACAGACATAAATGGGGGGCTGCACATGGAATGGTAGGAGTGCTGTTGCACATGGAAGAGGAACACTTATACAGTACTTGGCCTAGGGGCACAAAAAGTATAAATCCAGCCTTGCTTACGGGGTTTTTGGAAGGCACTATGGTACCAGTCCTGGAACAATCTAGACATAATGTTAGGGTTAAGGTGCCCATTAATGATACAATCTTGATGACCACTTTTATGTAATATGAGGGACAACCTAAAGTATCCAATCAAAGTATATTCATATCCTTAAATAAATTTGGTAGAATTGTACATTGAATATGGTATCATTAGTGGCACTTTAAGGCCTCCTTCACAGTGGGACGTTGCGTTTGATGCGACGTTAAAGTCGCACAACGTGCCCCTAACACAGCGCATGTAGGTCATGAAATTGGACGTTATTTTGCACTGTCTTATGTGTCTCTTGGAGCGCTGTTTTCATCACATACTGATGGAACGAAAATGGCGCATGCGTTACATTTTAACAAAAAAAACATTACTGAGCATGTGCAACACACATAACAAAGCAAATGTATTGCTAAACGCACAGCATGCAGCACTTTCTAAATATTGCTACACGTTACACACAACGTAACGTGTGCACTGTGAATGTCGCACAGACTTTGTATTGCTGTGCGTTAGTCTGCGTTACAATTTTTTATCACGTGCCACTTTAACGTCCCACTGTAAAAGAGGCCTTAGGCCAGTTAGGGTTAGAGAGAGTATTTTTTTGCATATAGATTATTACGATTTAGGTAGTGTTATTGACACTTACAGGGTTAACTTTAGGTTTAAAGTCAGGCTGGGTGCAATCCAGTCAAATCGATTGTTATATTCCCCTACAAGTATTGGTCTTCCATTGAAGCTTCTGCAGCATGCTGTCAACTTCAATATCCTCTCTCCACAGAGAAGAAAAAAATGTGTGTGACTGGGAGCAACTGGTCAGTGTGTTTGTACAGAGCTCATACACATATTGACCGCTGAAATAATTCCTAACAATCATTTCAGGCAACAGGAATATAACGTGTGTACATGCTTTAGTGAAAAGACAGGGTAAGGGCCGTTATGCTGGCCACAAATGGGAAGATTTGATAATTTTTATAGCATATAAACCAGGCTTTACAGTCACACTAATCCTCCCACCGTTATTATTTGTATTGTTTATTGTATTTATAAAGCGCCAACATATTACGCAGCGCTGGACATTAATTTAGGTTACAGACAATATTTAGGGGTGACAAACAGCAATATGACAATACAGGAATACAAGAAAACCAGATCACACAGCACAGTATGAGTACAAAAGTTGAAGAGAAATCGAGAGCCCAATATGGTGTAGTATGTCAAAATTGATTGGATAAATGAAACAGTGAGATGGTAATACTCACAAACACGGGTTACCACCTAGGTAACCACTCATTAGGCAGGTGAGGAGATTAGACCTGTCCTCACTCAGGATTAAGAAGTCGCTCTCTGTAGATAGGAAGAAAGGGGGTAGATCACCCCTCCACATGGGGTGGACTCAAATATATTGGTAGGTGAACAGAGGCGCCAGAAGGATAAAAGTACATAAAATTTTTAAAAAATTGCTGGGAGGAAGTGGTGGACTCGCCTCCATTAAAGCAGACACCAAGGACTGTAAATATATAGATATACACATTTATTGAAAATACCGCAAAGATGCAACGCGTTTCGCGGGCACAGCCCACTTCTTCAGGCAATAAGCAGGGGATAAACAACAGCAATTCAGTTATAGCAAGCAGAGCACCTCTGCAGTCCTTTGTGTCTGCTTTAACGGAGGCGAGTCCACCACTTCCTCCCAGCAATTTTTTAAAAATGTTATGTACTTTTATCCTTCTGGCGCCTCTGTTCACCTACCAATACAGTATGAGTACAAGGTAATGCTTAGTCAGTCACTGGAGGGGAACATGGAGATTAGGCAAGTTAGGTTCACTCAAATGCATAGCATGGGTGCACAGTAATGGGGGTGCATGATCAGGTAGGATGCAAAAGGAGGAGGACCCTGCCCAAAGGCTTACAATCTAGAGGGAGAGGTAGGGACACGAGAGGTAGGGGACCAGAGTTCAGCTGTGGGTTTAGAGCAATTTTGATGAGTGGTAGGCCAGAGTGAAAAGGTGAGTTTTGAGGGCCTTCTTGAAGGTGTTGAAGGAGGGGGCTGCCCTAATGGGTGGAGGTAGGGAGTTACATAGTGTTGGGGCGGCTCTTGAGAAGTCTTGGAGGCGTGCATGGGACTGGGTGATGCGGGGGACGGTCAGGCGAAGTTCATTGGAGGAGCAGAGTGAGCGGCTTGGTGTGTATCTCTAAGTAAGATCAGAAATGTAGGTTGGACAGGTTTTGTGGATGGATTTGTAGGTCAGACACAATATCTTGAATCTGATTCTGGACTGGATAGGAAGCCAGTGGAGGGATTCACGGAGGGAAGCCACTCTGGTGGAGCGATGGGAGCAGTGGATAATTCAGGCTGCCGCATTCATGATGGACTGCAGTGGGGCTATTCGGGTCATAGGGAGATGAGACAGAAGGGCATTGCAGTAGTCGAGGCGGGAAATTATGAGGGCATGGATGAGGAGTTTGGTGGTGGTGGCAGAGGTCAGGAAAGGGCGAATCTTACTGATGTTACGAAAGTGGAAGTTGCAGGACTTTGTGAGGTTTTGGATGTGGGGAGTGAAGGAGAGTGCGGAGTCCTGGGTGACACCCAGACAGCGGGCTTAAGAGATAGGGAGAATAGTAGTGTGGTTAACAGTGATCTGCACATCTGGGAGGTCGAGGGATGACTGGGATGGGAAGATCATAAATTCCGTTTTGTCTAGATTTAGTTTCAGGAACCTAGCGGACATCCAGGAGGAGATGGCAGATAGGCAGGAGGAGACCTTGTCCATGGTAGAAGTGGATATGTCAGGGGTGTGGAGGTAGATTTGGGTGTCATCTGCATACAGATGATAGTTAAAACCCATGGAGGAGATAACCTTGCCAATTGTTAAGCTTGGAGGTGTATTCTCCACAGTCAGCACACAACACATAAGCTGACGTGAAGGAGGTACACACACCAGCACAAGGAATCAGGATATCCCCAGTTTAGTGGAGGAGAGGACTGACTCCAATAGGAGATTGTGGTGCACAGAGCCGGTGCAGATGCGAACAGCCACAAACAACACTTTCGTGATAACGTTTTAGCGCAAAGTAGCACTGAGCGCATAAACCAGGACTGAGGAGACCAGGACAGGTAGACAGAATGAACACTTGCTTAACTAGCCACTACTTAGTGACAGCAAGCGTCCACAACAAGACAGACTGGAATGAGGCAGCCAATGCTTGCAGCGATGGCGTGCCTTACAAAGACAGGACAGGATAGTCAGGAAATAGGAGGATCAAGATAGATGAACGTAACACAGACAAATATACAATAAGTATGTTTTCCTAGCGTATCACAATTACAGCTATCAATGAACCTATTTGTAACGTCTGACTAACATATGTATATATTGGCAATGAACCGATATATGACATAAGCAGGAACGCTAACTAGGACTGGAGCAATACAGGGAACAGGACTCAGAAGGATTCGCTATCTCTTCGCAGAGATGAACGCAATCCACAAACAGAACCAGGAGCAGGATACTAACTCAGCACGGGTGATCACGATACGCGCAACCTACCAAAACGTGCTGGAAGGCTGACTAACTGAACACAGGAAATAAACAGTTCGTGTACGTATATATCAGCGACACTGATGTATCAACGTAACACGAATACAAGGAAAATAACAAAATGTGCAAGTATGCGTATATATTGGCGATGAACCAATATATGACACAAGACAAGCAGAGTAACAACTTCTAGAACAAGAGCAGAACTAGGAGGACTCGCTGACCCCTTCGCAGGAGTCAGCGCAGTCCACACGGACTAGGAACGAGGTGGGGCACGAGCAGAGTAACAGACAGAATCTGAGACTATGGTAGCCCATGAAGCATTGCAGGAAGCAGTTCTTTATACTGAGGTCATCTAATGGGAGCAGACCTGCAGATTCCCACACAAGTGAGTGGTAATTAATCACAGGCTGACAGCAGGAAAAGGCAGACAATGATATGCAGCCTGCAGGAAAGGGATTGCCACTCCATTGCAGCAGACAATGTTTGTTTACACAAAAGCATATTAAACTGTCATTAACTTCAGAGCGACTGCAGATGGAATCAGCAACTAGTTTAAGTGCAAACCAAACTATGCAAGCAAATGCATGTAATGACATCAAAACTGCTTGGGTTGCAATACCACTGCAGCCAGCAGTAAACGCTGCAGAAGCGATCATAACACCAATGGAGGATGTGTATAGGGAGAACAGTAGGGGGCCAAGGACCGAGCCTTGGGGGACTCCCACTGAGAGGTGGTTGTGGGTGGACGAGGACTCATTGAAGGAGGTCGTGAAGGAGCGGTTGGAGAGGTAGGATGAAAGCCAGGTCAGGGCGAGATCGTGAATGCCCATGGATTGGAGGGACTGGAGGAGTAGGGGATGATCTACTGTATCAAAAGCTGCTGAAAGGTCAAGGAGAAGGAGAATGGAGTATTTACCTTCAGCTTTAGCTAAGGCAAGCACATTGACCACTTTGGTGAGAGCCGTTTTGGTTGAGTGGGCAGGCCGAAATCCAGATTGCAGTGGGTCTAGTAGTGTGTTGGCATTGAGGTACTGGGTCAGGCGTTTGTGAACCAGACCCTCAAGGAGTTTTGAGGCAAAGGGGAGGAGGGAGATTGGGCGGTAGTTGGAGGGTAGCGAGGGGTCGAGGGAGGGTTTCTTGAGCAGGGGCAGTACTGTGGCCTGCTTGAAGTCTGAGGGGAAGGTGCCTGTGGATAGGGAGAGGTTAAACAGGGTAGTGAGGACTGGGGTCAGATCCATGAAGTGAGGCTGAAGTAGATCAGAAGGGATAGGGTCAACGGGGGAGGTAGTGGTATGGGAAGTCTGCAGTAGGTGGTTGACTTCCTCAGTGGTAGTAGGATTGAAGGAGGTGAGGGGAGAATAGGGTGGAGGAGGAGTTGGTTGTGAGCGGGTGGGAGGTGAAGATTGAAGATTGGATATTTCCTGATGGATGGAGACTATTTTGTTGGTGAAGTGGGTGGCTAATTCTGTGGCAGAGAGGGAGGAAACAGAAGGTGGGGGGGTGGGTTTAAGCAGGGAGTTGAAGGTGCCAAAAAGACGCCGGGGATTGGAAGCTTGTGCTCCGATGAGCTTGTCAAAGTATTCCTGCTTCGCATGAGCAAGGGCAGTGTGGAACTTCAGCAGGTTAGTCTTGTACTGTAAGAAATCCTGGTGTAGTCGAGTTTTCGTTAAGTGGCACGTGTTTCCCTCTGGAGGTTGCGAGTATGGGTAGTGCGCCAGGGCTGGGGTTTAGGGGGTCGGTTGTGGCGGAATATTGGTGGAGCAGCTTTCTCTAGGGCTGATGAGAGAGTTTGGTGATACTGAGCTGCAGCAAGATTAGGACAGGTTAGGGTGGGGAGAGTGGAGGAGAGGCCATTGAGGGAGTCAGCAAGGATGCCAGGGTTGAGCTTGCGTAGGTCTCGCTGCCATCGACTAGGTGGGTGGGTGGGTAGTATGAAGGTGCCTTCCGTGAGGAGGTTGAAGGTGAGAAGGTAATGGTCTGAGGGTGGAAATGATGCGATGTCGAAGTCTGCAATGGTGGTGGATTTAGTGAATATAAGGTCGAGAGTGTGACGTGCAGTGTGAGTGGGGGCGTTGGTGTGTTGTACTAGGCCATGTGAGTTGGCTATGGTGAGTAGCCGGGTCACAACAGAGTTCTTGGGTTCATTGATGGGAATATTGAAATCCCCGAGGATGATGGTGGGGAAGTCAAAGGAGAGGATGTGTGGGAGCCAGGAGGCATGGTTGTCGAGAAATTGTCGTGTGAAGCCCGGAGGGCGGTATAAGACTGCAACAATGGCTGGGAGGGGATTGTAGAGGCGGATAGTGTGGACCTCAAATGATGTGAATTGTAGGGAGGAAGGTGGAGTGAGGACACGGAATGTGCAGGATGGGGAGAGGAGCAGACCCACCCCTCCCCCACCACTGACTAGGTTTATTCTTAAGATATATGCACTGATTTTCCCATTCAATTTCTTGCAGATTCAAAACAATTTCGACCAGGCACGACAGAAAATGACCTTTGATCAAGGTCATGGCAATATCAGTTGTCGATCAGGGGGCCAGGGCTATAGCTTTTCTACTGCATTGAACAGTGCAATACTGCAGTTTGATCAATTTTAATAAATTCCCTGATGGAAACTATTGAAATTTGATGTGATTGGCATGGAAGGAATCAATCACAATCCAATTAGATTTTGATCAGAGAGTGATTGATGAGATGGGCACATTGGCTCATAATCAAGCCGTGTGTGGCTATCTTTATGCTACCTTAAAACTGTCCTTAAGCCTTGTACACACGCTGGATAAAACTCAGTTGAGGCAGCCGATTACAATCTAGGGTGTGTATAGTGCAGTGATGAGCAAAAATGACGATATTCCTTTTGCATTCATTTCAGCGAAAATAATGTTAAATTTGACTTCTAAGTGAAAATGCTATTGAAAATCATTTTGTAATAAGCTTGTGATTTTTGAATTTTTTGTGCTGAAAATAAATCATTTTTCGCTTTCTGTGAATTTTTACGGTAAAAATACCAATTTTTTGCATTTTTGCACATTTTTGTTATATTGCGAAAATACAATAGTTTCCAAAATCAAAAATGGCATTTTCGATGTGAAAATTACTTTGGCAAAAATTTGCAAGCAACACAGGTTTAGAGGCCCCCGATGCCCTTCTACGCCTCAACCAGTGATCAGCCTGGTGAGTCGATTTGGCACAGTGCCAACAGAGCAGAGCAGTGTTCTCCCCAGTCACTGCTCCTGCTGTGTGAAGTGTGCCAATCCTCCCCCACATAGCAACAGAACATGTCGCTAGCGTGTTGGCTAGCAATGTATTTGTACAGTGCCAGCCCTGAAATGTTGTTCGAGTCCCGATTCCTGCCAGGTGACATGTAGGTTACACATCTCCAGGGCTGGTCCGCCCATAAGGCCCTGGGGGGGGGGGGGGGGGTTCCGAGCTGGAAGGGTAAGGAGGAGCAGGAAGGGGGTATTGGGCACAGCGGCGGGGAGAGGGGTCGGACTCACCCCTCCCTCACCTGAGTCCCCCGATCTGCGCTCTCCCTCCGGCTATTAAATGTAGCAGCGTATATTGTCAGGCAGCAGGCGGGATGACTCACCTCTTCCGCGTTCCAGCGCGTGTTCCACTCTCGTCACTTCCTGCAACGCTGCCCACTGTACTGTTAGTGGACTGCATTGCAGGAAGTGACGAGAGTGGAACGCACGCTGGAGCGCAGAAGAGGTGAGTCATCCCTGCCCGCTGCCTGACAATATACGCTGCTGCATTTAATAGTCGGAGGGGTCCGGGCTGAAGGAGGATCTGGCAAAATGGAACTTATATCCGATCTCGTGGACCGGACGCATTAACTCTGTAAGAATGACCTTTTACCAAGGCTCCTCTACCTATTCCGATCACTCCCTATTCAAATTGCTAAAGCAGCCCTTAGGGATTTGCAAACCTCTATATTTAAGTTCATTGCAAGCAAGAAAAAGAGCAGAATAAGGCAGAGTGTTATGGTTCTTAACAGAGAAAGGGGCGGCCTTGGTGTCCCTGATCTCTATAGCTACTACAGGGCAGCCTAATAATAATCGCCCTCTATGGGCGGACATCGAAAATAACTTATTAACACCAATTAACTTGGCAGCCCTGCAGTGGGCCCCAAGCTCTTCTCCAGCAAAATATAAAAAACAATCGCCTTTAACTGCTCACTCCCTCTCTATATGGAATAGACTAAGATTTACTAAAAAATTGCAATCTAAGGTGCCTCTTCAGCTTTCTATTTTTGGAAACCCCGATTTTCCACCAGGATTGGAGTCACGTCCCTTCCAGTGGTGGATTTCCCGCAACTTCTGTACTGTGACTAACTTTTTAGTAAATGACAAACTTCCGAATTGGCCTGATTTTTGCTCCCACATATCTTTCCCACTGAAAGAATACTTCAGAGCGCTGCAGATTTATCATTATTTAAAAGCTCTTACACAATCTTTTCCCATATCTTCAATCCATACTACTTATGAACATTGGTGCGCCCTGAGACCTCTGAGCTCTGACAGGAGGTCTGATATCCTATCTATATTCAATAATATCACAACCCCTGCAATTTGATAAATCACGTTCAGTGTTAGCATGGGAAGAAGACCTGGGTCAAACACTTACTTTAAGACAATGGACTAAATGTTGTTTCACGCTAGCAAAAGGAAGTAGTTACTATACACACATTGAAACAAACTACAAAATTTTGCACCGCTCCTATATTACCCCCCAGAAATTGCACTCTATCTCTAGAGATAGGTCTCCCCTCTGCTTCAGGGGATGTGGACAGTTGGGTGATCTTCCCCACATTTGGTGGTTCTGCCCAGTAGTTAAAACATTTTGGACCCAAGTTTCCTCTGCTATAAGCACGGCTCTCGAAATATCCCTCTCCCCCGACCCCCTCCAACTATTAATGGGACACAAGCCCTTGAAATGGAAATATCCACAGCATAGGCTGGCCCAACATGTGGCCAAAGCGGCCACACTCCATATCGCCCGCCAGTGGTTAAAACCGACCCTCTCATTTGAGTCAACAGATGCCATTATTATGGATATACTTATATCAGGAAGGCTGTTGGCAATTCTTAACGATAATACGCTGTCGTTCACTCGAGCATGGCAACCCTGTCTCTCAGCTTCACAATCGCTGGGACTGCGGTCTTGTGCTCTCTCCTTCTAGGGGTTATGCCCACCATTATGGTTCCTTATATTTTCGATTATTATTGTAACCTGCATGTTCTGTTTTTGTTAATCTATGTCTTTATTGTTGTTATACGAAAGCAAAATGCCCTTTGCTAAGGGAACATTTCAAAGCTGTTATCTTTCATCAGAATTTTCAATAAAAATATTTGAAACTAATAGCCGGAGGGGGAGCGCAGATCGGGGACTCAGGTGAGGGAGGGGGTCTGACCCCCCTCCTTGACACTGTGCCTAATACCCCCTTCCTGCTCGCTTCCCCCTCCAGGCTACCGATTCGGGGTGGGGTGGGGAGGGGGTGGGGGGTTATTATACTGGGGTGGGGTGGTGTGCTTTTTTCACAATTTTGCCTCAGGCGGAAAAAAAAGTCTACAACTGGCCCTGTATGTGTCATACATATCTACAAGGCTTTACACTAGCAGATTATATGCAGTGGGAGGGGGAATAAGGGTCACGGTCATGCAATGTACACTGCTGTGAGCTAACAACTCATCATGACCACTCATCAAACAGTTTGAAAGAACAAAAGAAAAAAAAAACACAGCCCAACAATAGAGGGTAGGTGCACACATAACATAACAGGCTGCGTTTTATGTCTTTCTTTTTTTCTATGTTGTGTGCGTTTTGCGTGTTTTTGCTACGTTTTTACTATGTTTTTGGTGTGTTTGCGTTAGCGTGTTTTTACCGCAGATGCATTTTTCAACAGTTTTGCATGCGTTTTAAGGCATTTGCGGTTCGCATATACAAAACGCTTATGCATTTTGTATGCGTTTTTCATGCGTTTTTCTTTTGCATTGTTTGCAAATCACTACGAAGACAACAGGAAGCGGAAATATATCAGAATTTTTTTTTAAGCAAAGACGCATAGAAAAAAAGCATGGAAAACGCAATGAAAACCGCATACCATTGCGTTTCCATTGACTTTCATTATGTGCGTTTTTGATGTATTTTTGAAGATTATGCAACAAAATGCTATTTTTGAAAATGCACGCATTGAAAACGCATATGGGTTTTTGATATGCGTTTTTTCCTGCGGTCCATTGACATCCAATAGCGGCAAAAATGCAGCGTTTTCCGCAATGCTAGCGTTTCTGCTAACTGTGCACCTAGCCTTAAAAAATAATAACAAAAAAAAAAAAAATCTATTCCAGCGGTTATCATTCATATGACACTGTGGCCCATATGCAATTCACTTTTTCCCCAGAGTTTTCTCCTAGGTGATATTTTCCTATCTTATGAATAAAATGCTTTTTAAGCCACCAGGAAGCAAGAAAATACTCAAAATCGTTTTGATAGTACTTTTTCACCTACTTGTTGGTACTTTTTCAATTGCAAAGTGCTGAAAAGTTATTTTAAAGAGAAGATGAAAAAATAATCACCTACACCTAGGAGAAAACTCATGAGAAAACTGCATATGGGTCTGTGTGTACAAATATTATAAAATCAGGAAGATCTTTGGTGAAAGTACACGTGCTTTGTTTCTCTGTATGATCTCTGAATTAACCACCCTGGCGTTCTATTAAGATCGCCAGGGCAGCTGCGGGAGGGTTTTTTTTTAATAAAAAAAAAATGATTTCATGCAGCCAACTGAAAGTTGGCTGCATGAAAGCCCACTAGAGGGCGCTCCTAATCCATATTTCTGATCGCCTCCGGCGATCCGCAGTAACAAGGAAGGCCGCAATGAGCGGCCTTCCTTGTTTCGTTTTGCTCGTCGCCATGGCGACGAGCGGAGTGACGTCATGGACGTCAGCCGACGTCCTGACGTCAGCCGCCTCCGATCCAGCCCTCAGCGCTGGCCGGAACTGTTTGTTCCGGCTGCGCAGGGCTCGGGCGGCTGGGGGGACCCTCTTTCGCCGCTGCACGCGGCGGATCGCCGCGCTACAGCGGCGATCGGGCAGCACACGCGGCTGGCAAAGTGCCGGCTGCGTGTGCTGCTTTTTACAGCGAGCAAATCGGCCCAGCAGGGCCTGAACGGCAGCCACCGGCGGTGATGGACGAGCTGAGCTCGTCCATACCGCTAAGGTGGTTAAAGTCCGCATACACCCCACATTGGGAAGCTCCTGCTACCAATGCTGCATGCACACGGATTTTTTCTATAGTCTGTAAAATGTTGTGAATGATCATGTCATTAAGGTTAGGTTTATAGGGGGACATTGCGTTGTAATGCAACGTTAAAGTCGCAATGAAAAT
The DNA here is from genome assembly GCF_040937935.1 of Hyperolius riggenbachi. Taxonomy (NCBI): domain Eukaryota; kingdom Metazoa; phylum Chordata; class Amphibia; order Anura; family Hyperoliidae; genus Hyperolius; species Hyperolius riggenbachi. The sequence goes on along the minus strand of NC_090651.1, from coordinate 228,996,194 downwards.
ATGCACTGTAATACACCAAAAAAGTCGCAACGCATTGTGTTAAAGTCGCATAGAGTAAATACAGTGAGGCATGCAGGCAAGGAAAAGTATGATTCCCTGTATCCACCATTAACGTGAGCGTTTAGAGGTAACACACTGCAGCAGTGCATTACCATAACGCAGCATTTACAACGCAACGTTAACATCGCACTGTTAACGTCGCATAGCCTTAACATTGCGTGTGGCAGGGAATGCAACATAACATCCACTGTGAACCTAGCCTCACGTGTGTACTTATTAGCTATGCCCCCATTCAATCAGCAATAACTTTATCCCTACTCACTACACCTAAATGATCTATAGATCATTTTTTCAAGACAAACCAGGCTTTCAATGGGAGGTATTTAGTCCCAAGAACAATTTTGTTTTCTAGGCATTTTAATGGAAAAAGGGAACAAAAATAAATAAATTATTTCTCAGTTTTAACAATTCCAGTTTAAAAATAAAAAGTGCCACAGTGATAAAAACCATGCCACAAGTTTTATGTCCCCCCTAATATAGTCAGATGTTTCCCGAGTATCAGCCCAACCTTCCCAGTATTGCCAGATGTGACCCCAATATCAGCACCCCCTGATATAGTCAGACGTGTCCCTTGTATGTACCACCCCCACAGTACAGAGAGACAGTAACGACACCAGGATTGGCACCCCTCATTATAGCCAGATGTGTCCCCAAGATAAAATTTCGCCCATTATAGCCATATGTGCCTCCAGAATTGCCCTCCCCCCACCAATTATAGCCAGATGTGCCCCCAGTATTAGGTTATCCCCCCAGGTAACCAAATGAGCCCCCATTGTCAGATAATGGGGAACAGAGGTACCAGCAGGGTAAAAGTGGATAAAACCTTTAAGATTTGCTTGGAGGAAGCGGTGGACTTACCTCCATAAAGCAGACACGAAAGACTGTCTGTATAATAGTAATCACATTTATAATATAGTACCCCAAAAGTGCAACGCGTTTCACAGGCCACGCCCGCTTCATCAGGCAATAAACGTGGGGACAAACAGGATTTCAGCAGTAGCAGGAGTAGCGCCTCATCAAGCTGGGACCCGGGTAACCGTCAATACGCGGCTGAGTGCAGAGCAGGGACGGATGCTCGGGCTGCAGGCTCATCGCTGGAACGAGGTAGGTTGAGAGAGGCAGCTTTATTTACATTTTTTTTTTTGCAATCTGTGCACAGAGGAGGGGAGATGAAGGATAACGCTGTTGGCTACAGCGGTGATCATTCATCCGCGGGGGGGATCACTAATTGGCTACAAGTGAACATGTTCACTTTCACCAATTAGTAAGGCAGCTGAGAGTGCCGGAGGGTGCGCTTAGACACGCTCAGATGGTGCACTGCAGGGCTTTAACTTAAAATTGTACATCTACGTCATTGTGGCTTGGGGGATGCCACAGATGACGTAGATATAATGTAGTGGCAGATTAAGTGGTTAAGAGAGAGAAAGAAGACATCTACTACAGGATATCATAGGTCACAATGCATTACATATCCAATATCATGCACCCAGACAGATGATAGGGTCGGTGTCTGAAACTATAAAAAATCTGTACACACTTCCGAATTTGCTGCTTTCCCCGAAGATCAGGCACAGTTACATACAGAGAAAACTATGCAATAAAAACATCTATAAAACATAAACCATGGAATGCCTGGCTACACTCTTAACCCTCCTGGCGGTTTGCAAAAAAATCGCCAGGGGGCAGCAAATCTTTTTTTTTAAATTTTTTTTTTTTTTTCATGTAGCGAGACAAAGTCTCGCTACATGATAGCCGCTGCTCAGCGGCATCCCCCCAGCCCCTCCGATCGCCGCCGGCGATCGGAGATCCGGAGATCCCGTTCAAAGAACGGGATCTCCCGGAGGGCTTCCCCCGTCGCCATGGCGACGGGGCGGGATGACGTCACCGACGTCATCGACGTCGTGACGTCAAAGGGGATTCCGATCCACCCCATAGAGCTGCCTGGCACTGATTGGCCAGGCAGCGCACGGGGTCTGGGGGGGGGGGGCGGCTGCGGCGCGACGGATAGCGGCGAATCGGCGGGTAGCGGCGGCGATCGGGCACTGCACGCAGCTAGCAAAGTGCTAGCTGCGTGCAGCAAAAAAAAAATTATGCAAATCGGCCCAGCGGGGCCTGAGCAGTGCCTTCCGGCGGCTTACCCCGAGCTCAGCTCGGGCTTACCGCCAGGAAGGTTAATTTAATAAATAGAAGATTAAATACATATATTTTTTTATTTTTTTTTACGTTTCACATGCTTTCTTCTACTCTCATTGCCTGCAGCAGCTGTCCACCATAATTTTGTGTTTATTTTGTGTGTTAGAAGGTTTGCACAGTTGTCTTACATAATTCACTGCCCTAGGGTGTGTCTCAACTCCAACAACAAACTCTAACGAAGGAAATTAGCGGAGCATGAGAAGACGTGAACTCCAAATTCGGACTTTGTTTTCATTTTTTCAGATTACTTGCAGTTTTACAGTAGCTGTAACTAGTTATTAGCCAAGCCCCATTTTAAAGTGAACCTGTGAAGACTAAAATATGGAGCCTGCTTTGACTTTTTGACATTTTTAGCGAATCAGTTCTCTTGAATGTTCAGTGTCTTTAAGGCTTAGGGCCTTTATGTCTATGGGCCCCCATACATGTATTTTATGTATAATTATTGGATTTATTATTATTATTTGGTTTATCAGCTGATAGATTTGCAAAGCTCTGATTTGCTGTGATCACATCCTGCTTTTAACACATGATCATGACTAGCGAATCAGATACTTACAGAAGAAACTTGAAAAATTAGAATATTGTGCAAAACTCAATTTATTTCAGTGATTCAACTTGAAAGGTTAAACTAATATATGAAACAGACTCATTAAATGCAAAGCAGGATATTGTAAGCCTTTTTTTGTTATAATTTTGATGATTATGGCTTACAGCTTATGAGAACCCCAAAATCAAAATCTCAGACCATTAGAATATTGTGAACATGTTGAATATTCTAGGCTCAAATTGTCAGACTCTAATCTAATTATTCTGAAACCCCTGCAAAGGGTTCCTATTTATTATATTAGTTTCATCTTTTAAGTTGAATTACTGAAATAAATTGACTTTTGCATGATATTTTAATTTTTCAAGTTTCACCTGCACATATCTGTCACCAGATCAAACTGATCACCTGCTTCTCCATGAGTTCTCCTAGACATGACCATCACTACATACTATATATAGAGATTCATCCCACTTTTAAATAGAAAAAAAGGCACCTGAATGGGAGAACTAGCAGTATAATCTTAATACAAAAGAGGAACTGCGCAATGAAAGGCCGTGTCAGGGTTCTTGCGAACCATCAATGTTCTGTTGATACCTTATTGGTATCAAGGGGGCAAGCAGCCCCAAGATGTGGGTCTAAGCAGGCACGGGTCTTCACCAGGGTACCCCGCATGGGATGATGGTCTGTCACCCCTAGTAGGTGGCGGCAGGGCCGAGGGAGAGGCAGGACAGGCTACAGCCTCTGAGCGCAGCCACCAGAGGGTGCAATCCTCTGCACTATCCTCACCTGCCACATTGCTGTGTGATCTTCCCCGTTCACTGCACCATCCCTCACTGCTTCTTTCCGGCTGCTTTTTCAATCGCTCTGAGTCCTATTCAGAGCACCAGCCTGTCCTCTGCATTAAAGAGACACTGAAGCGAGACTAAATCTCGCTTCAGCTCTCATATATAGCAGGGGCATGTGTGCCCCTGCTAAAACGCCACTATCCCGCGGCTGCACGAGGGTCCCTGACCCCCAAACCCACCCCCCGCAAACCTTGGTCGTCTTCTTGGTCACAGATTCTGCTTCCTGGAGGCAAGGGCTAACGGCTGCAGCCCTGCCTCCCAGCGCGTCTATCAGACGCACATCGCCGCCTCTCCCCCGCCCCTCTCAGTGAAGGAAGACTGAGAGGGGCGGGGGAGAGGCGGAGATACGCGCTGACAGACGCGCGTGGGGCAGGGCTGTGGCGGTTAGCCCTGCCCCAATGCGGAAGCACTCCCCCGCATTACGTAGGGGATTTGGGGGGACAGGGACCCCCGTTAAGCCGCGGGATAGCGGCATTTTAGCATATATATGAGGTCTGAAGCGAGATCTATTCTCGCTTCAGACTCTCTTTAAACAGCCGCGCTGTCATCAAAGAGATGACAGGTACGGGTGAGGCATTGTATTGCTAGGCAACAGTAGGAAGCCAACATCTGCTCCAACGGAAGTGGCTTCCTGCAGCATTCCCTTTGAAGATTGAACTGTGAACAAATACTTTATGTGAGCAGTGGCTGGACTGGACGGGAAGGGAGGGCTCCTTTTTGATCTCACTCAGCACTCAGGCAGCAGTGAACTGTCATTATGCATATGGATGACTGGACAGGACAGGGACCTGGTTGTTTTTATATGGGTGCCTGGAACCAGCCATGCCTGCAGCCTGAAACAAAACAGGTATGGAAGGGGGAAGGGGATTTGAAAGGGGTATACATCAGAGTTACACACATCACATCAAATAGCTGTTAGTGTGACTACTAAATGTGTTCTCAGTACTGCATATATCCTATGTGAAGTGGGAATTGAGATAGATTGTGGACACTGCAGTACTAAGAACACATCTAGTCATCTTGGTGTGATTTGTGTGTTTTGAGGGGGTGGGGGTCATACATGTAAAGCATGCCTGAGATAAAAGAAAAAAAGGCATAATGATTTATACTTACCTGGGGCTTCTTCCAGCCAACTTTACACCTTTAGCTCCTTCCCCATCCTGCCGGACTCCCCAGATGTGCCGCTGTCAGCCCTGTAAATTCTTTGACTCACCTGAGTCGCTGACAACTGCGCAGTCCCAACCGCTTGCACCCCTCGATTGTGTTCCCTTAGCTGTATGACAGACTTCACAGGAGCACAGCAGATTGGCCTACAGAGGGCTGGAAAAATCCCCAGGTCCCTAATACTAACCTACCCCCTACCTACACCTTACACAGCAATTAGCAAACACTGCTAGCCAGCCACTACCATCATATCTACTCCTACCGCTATGGGTGCCTGCCACAGAGCCATTGTGCTGCCCCAGCACCCAAATTACCGGCTGTGGCTAATAATTTTAGAATTTTGATATGGGCACCTATAGTGGCACCCAAAATGACCTGCTGGGGGGGGGGTCGCACTTTGGAAGCTCTGCCTCTAGTGCTGGGGAACCTTGTTCCAGCTCTGGGTGACGGACTACTTTGCTGCTTGGTTCCTGCCAGGTTACGATCCCCAGGACTACCACACCAGTGATGGGAAGAACAGAGGGTACCAGACAGGATAGGAGGGGTCTCCAGTAGAGTGGACCGTTGGGCAATTGGGCCAGGACAGGTTAGTTGGACCCGGACTGGCAGGACAGGAAGGCCTAACCAGTAGTCGACCGGAATGTACCAAGGTGGGGAAACGACTGGTGGAATTATTTCGGGAAGGGAGCTGACTGAGGGGCCCCCAGAAGGGCTGTAGACAGGCAGGGGGAATCCCGGGTAAGGTGCTGACAGCTAGGATCCTAGGAGGGGTACTGATTCAATTCAGAAAGTATACAATTAGTTGGCACTACAAGGATTACAGTCCCTCTCTGAGCAGATTGAATATATGAGTATGGAGATGGGAGGTTCAAATCATCAAGCCACCACCTTGATTATAATAACTGCGTGCTCATAATTATCACTTAACAACAAATGCATGAAATTGATCAACAAGAAAGAAACAAGTTCCATCAGGCACTGCAGTAGATTTAGATTTATTCATTATCCAAGCATAGTGTGAACCATATCATGTGGACTTGCTGTATTCAAATGTAGGTGCATAAGTCACAAGCAAACAACGCGTGCAAAAGTGACAAGAGTAGATATTTCTGTATTTCTGGATAAGATAGATGTCCTACCATATCAGAGGTGGGTGCAGGGCAAAATCGGGTAGCCTAAAGGCTGTTTCGCATGGTAGTGCTTCTTCCGAGGCGGATCCACGCCAATACACAAAAAACACTGGATTTTATTTCCGGTATCACATGTTAGGGGCGGGCCTGATAGAACTTTTTTTTTATTTCTTATTGATCAAGGGGTACTGATTGAGAGGGTAAGTTCTGGAGATGCTGACAGTCAGAGTACCTCAGGGAAGGGAGCTGACAAGCTAGGAACCCAGGAGGAACAGGACAGGCTGGAGGAATCCCTGGATACTGCAGATAACAGGAGAGTTTCTGGAGGGGAACTTGCAGGCTGATGGAATCCTTGGGATGCTGTTGATGACTGGACAGCTCCCGGTCGGGAACTGGCAGGCTGAGGGAATCCCCTGGAGGCTACAGATTGCAGGAGGAAGTTCCCGGAGTGGAACAGGCAGGCTGAGAGAATCCCAGGGTTGCTGCAAGTGACAGGAGAGATCCCAAGAGGGGAACTGACGGGCAAGGGGAAACCCCACGTAGCTGCAGATGGTAGGTGGAAGTTTCTGGAGGGGAACAGGCAGGCTGAGGAAATTCCTGGGAGTGCAGAAGACAGGGAAGTGAGGCTGGAGACTGACCATGCAGGGAAGAGACTGGCAGGATAGGGAACCAGGGATGAATGACAGGTAACTGACAGGGAGTGAAGGTATCCAGGGAAGTGACTGCAGGGAGACGGACAGAGAACCAGGGATGGCTAACTGGTAACTGACAGGGAATGCAAGGATACTGGTTAGGTACTGCAGGCTCAGGCAGACAGTCAGGCAGGCAGGAGTAGCAATCAGGGATTAGCCAAAGGATACTGGAAGGGAGATCGTGGTCGAAGACAGATTCCAGCAGGGGGAGGGCTTGGAGGGGGAGAGCAGCGTGGAGACACCGTGGCTGTGACCAGGGATGCAACAGCATCTAAGGAGTGAAAGTGCAGGGCTTAAATACCCAGCCTCTCAAATAGGCAGGATGCAGTACCACGTATGTACCGCTCTTGCAGGAGAGCCAGCGCAGGAAAGAGGTGAGGTGAGTAACGAGATATCGTTACAGGGCGCAACACACACTCAGACCCCTAGCAGCACTAAAGGCACATACATAGGAAACCTATGTCTACATACATCCTTGTCTTATAGCAAGCCAAGCAGAGTGCTCAAATGTTACTGTTTTTGTGTCAAAGAAAGCTCCTGCAAATTAAACACATAAAATGTACTGTAGTTACATGTAGAGATGGCCCGAATGGTTCACCGTGCGGACAGTTACCGGCGAACATCAGCTGTTCGAGTCCGCGGCGGGTAGCGAACAGATAGCGCGGTTCGATCCGCCCCCTATACCTCGTCATTAGGCTAAACTTTGACCCCCTACATCACAGTCAGCAGACACATGGCAGCAAATCAGGCTGCACTAACCCACGGACCCCTGCCCCCTATAAAAACACAGCAGCGCCAGCCATGTACTCAGTCTGGTGCTGCTGCTGTAGTGAGTGTGGAAGGAAGTGACATTTCTGCAGAGACAGGGACAGGTAGCTAGGCGCTTCTGTTTGTTGCTGAAAGCAACCCAAAACAAAATCCCTTTTGAGGACTCATATTGTTCTATTTGACATTGGTCACGCTGCATACAGGCCACAGTCGTTGCTGGGCTGTGCAGTTGTACTATACTCCTCTATCTGTATTGCAAGCAAGCCAGCACACCGTCTATCATAAGCTGTTCTTAGCATGCTACTGTATCTGCTATTGATATCAGTCTGTGTGGGTTACACACACTGCATGCAGTCCACAGTCAGTTGCTGGGCTTTGTAGTTCTACTATACTCTTCTAACAATTGCAAGTAAGCCAGCACACTGTCTATGATAAACTGAGCTTAGCTTGCAACTGTATATGTTATTGATATCTGTGTGTTTTACACTTACTCTGCATACAGGCCACAGTCAGTTGCTGGGCTTTGGAGTTCTACTATACTCTTTTTCTCTCTGTTTTACTTACTCTCTCTGTTTTAAAGCACTTTATGCCTCTAATTTAGCAATGCAATGTGATTTCTGCCCTTTAGGGATTATATTTATACTGGTTGAACTCGATGGACGTATGTCTTTTTTCAACCAAAATAACTATGTAACTATGTAACCCTGCTGTGTGTCAAATACGTAATTTTCCAAGGGACTTTTGGCATGTATCCCACTCTACCATGCCCACCTCTAGGTGTTAGACCCCTTGAAACAACTTGTCCATCTCTTTTGTGGCCAGAAATAGTCCCTGTATGTTTTAAAATTCGTCTGGTCATTAAAGTCTATGGCGGTTCGGCCAGTTCGCACGAACATGAACTTTTGAGGAAGTTCGCATTCACAGTTCGTGAACCCAAAATCTGTTTGGGCCATCTCTACTTACATGATTTTAATCATCAGATCTGAAGAAGTTACTGGTATTGGTTCTGTAGTATCCACAAGGCCGGATGTAAATTTTAACTCCAACATTCTCTAGTATTACTGCAGTTACATAGGAAGGAGAGATTCTGTCTAAATGTACGTATGCTGGGGATGTGTATATGGAAAGTGAAGTAAACACTCCCATCTCTGTGGTAGCTGAAAGTGATACTAGATACTGCAGGTCATCACATGGCGAGCTCTAAAGCAGTCACCACAGGGATAACAACAAAGTAATCACAGGTAAACAGCTTGTTATTACACTCAACATGACTAACAACCATTTGATAAGGGCTTTTTTCTTTGATGAATGTATAGTTACTTTTTAACTTAGCTGAGATTATTTTAGAGACTTCAGTCCATTCATGCCTAAATTGTTCTCCATATTGTCTAACGGAAATCCAGCAGCAGTGAACTTTCATAGGTATTTGGTTCTAAACTGTATAAATGTGTACATACAAAAATGCTCAATACACAAAACGATAGAGCAAAAAAAACAAAAACAAAAAAAAACAACCCAATCCATGTTCATGGATATAATTCAGACCCAATAAACAAAAAGAAATCCATGACCGAAGAAAAAGTCATAAGCCAGCAATATGCAATGATAGAAAATATTTATTTAACCACTTGCCGACCGCGTACTCATACCGCACGTCGGCAAAGTGGCAGCTGCAGGACCAGCGACGCAGTATTGCGTCGCCAGCTGCAGGCTGATTAATCAGGAAGCAGCCGCTCGTGCGAGCGGCTGCTTCCTGTCAATTCACGGCGGGGGGCTCCGTGAATAGCCTGCGGCTAAATGTAAACACAAGCGGAAATAATCCGCTTTGTTTACATTGTACGGCGCTGGTGCGCAGCAGCGCCGTAAGGCAGATCGGCGATCCCTGGCCAATCAGCGGCCGGGGATCGCCGCCATGTGACAGGGAACGTCCTGTCACTGGCTGCACAGAACACCAGGGGGGCCAGGTAGGAGAGGGGGGGGGGATTTCGCCGCGGAGGGGGGCTTTGAGGTGCCCCCCCCCCCCCGCAACACCGGCAGGCAGGAGCGATCAGACCCCCCCAGCACATCATCCCCATAGTGGGGGAAAAAGGGGGGCGATCTGATCGCTCTGGATGCACCCTGATCTGTGCTGGGGGCTGTAGAGCCCACCCAGCACAGATCACAAATAACAACGCTGGTCCTTAAGGGGGGGTAAAGGGTGGGTCCTCAAGTGGTTAAAGACATGACCACAGCAATAAGATAAAAACACGGATCAACACCAAGTAGCACTTACAGGAGTATGGTCACACACACAAATGTATATATAATAACCTGTTAATAGTGGTCTATATATAATCACTTGCACAACCAAAGCATGCCCATTCCAGTAGCAGGTAAGTTACTCCAATAATAACAGTGGTTATATGGAAGCAAACAGCGAAAAGGTAAAAATGTATGCAGCTTACCACTAGACAGCCTGGGGAGGACCTCTGCCCTGCTGTGTGAACCCGATTTCACATGTATCGCACCTCTTTGGGTGCTTACTCGGAGATAGAAGATTGAAAACCATGGCGCCTTAAATGCCCAAAAAAACGCAGCATAGCGTGTGATGAGGGGGCGTGACCACGCCCCCCTAAGCATCACACACGTCATGCGTACGTAATGACGCATGGACGTGGCGGCGCTGTTCTGTAGGAGTGTATGAGATGTTGCCTAGTAACAAGCTGCACACACAAGGCGGCGGCGGCCGCATGAAGAATATAGAGACTGCATACTGCAGCTGTACAACTGAATAATAATTAATTCAATATACAATATGTAATAAATATGAGGCTATAAGAAAATGCAACACACTAGATGTATCAAAATAAATACAGATAAATACATAAATACTGTATCAATGCACATTAATATTTATGTATTTACCTGTATTTATTTTGATACATATAGTGTGCTGTATTAATTATAGCCTCATATTTATTACATATTGTATATTGAATTGATGTTGTTTGCTGTTGTTTGCTTCCATATAACCACTGTTATTATTGGAGTAACTTACCTGCTACTGGGACGGGCATGCTTTGGTTGTGCAAGTGATTATATATAGACCACTATTGACAGGCTACTTATTATATATACATTTGTGTGTGTGACCATACTCCTGTAAGTGCTACTTGTTGTTGATCCGTGTTTTTATCTTATTGTTGTGGTCATGTCTTTAAATAAATATTTTCTATCACTGCATATTGCTGGCTTATGACTTTTTCTTCGGTCATGGACTTATTTTTGTTTATTGCATACAAAAATGCTGTCAGGAAATTTGGGTTCTGGGTATTACCATTAATAGAATATTGATAATATTACCAAAATGTTACTATTCTACATTATTGATAGTAGAATATAAGTAATATTTCCAATATTTTTCTGTCGCCTGACCTAACCTATCTCTTACTAACTCTCTGCTATCTAGGCCTAACACTCACCCCACTACCTACTCCAAGCACTAACTTATGCTGATGTGGGGGTTGGCTACAAAATAGCCAAATCGCTAGTTACTTACCTCAATGCTTCCTTCTTCAAACTCTGTACACCGGAACTGAATCCCTGGTGCCACTAACATGCCTAACATGCTTCTGCTGTTATTGTATCTACCACCACTATCTCCTCTGCTATTTTTACCACTACCGCTAACTCTGCCACTTTTTTTTACCACCTCCCCTATGTGGAGTTTGAGTACATTATACCAAAACAACGTGCTCCAGCATTTCCTCCCCTCCGCCTTCTGTGCCCAAATTGTCCAGTTTGTGTTTCAGTTGCCATAATTTCCTTTGTTGTCCATGGTGGTGCCCAAGTTTCCAGACGTGCTATGCATCCAAATTGATTGCTTCGGCATGAATGATGTTTGACTGAATCAGAATGTTTTCTTTAATTTCTTGGTCAAAATCTAGTAACATTGGAACAGTAAATGAGCATTAAGATTTATCCTGTGAATAACAGAACAATTATGAACAGATGAAGCCTTGGCGCACACACTCGAGGGATAGAATTAGGCAATGCATGAAACTGCCGGTGTCATCCATAACACTGTAATCTGTATTCAGAAATGTAGAAACAAATTAATTGCATGTAATTATTTGTTCTTCATGTGTAAGTACAATCCAGGTGTGCATAAAGCAGGATAATTAATCTCAAATAAAGTAGGAGCTGAGTAATTATTAATTGTGATATTAAGAGATTTGTCTTTTATGAATAACTTAACCAATATTAATGATGCCGGGGACAATTCTTACAACATCTGTGAAACATTTAAGCTTTGATTGTGTTTGATTTATGTTATATATTAGTAATAGATACTGAGCGTAATGCTGAACTCCTAGCAAAAATCATTTTCTGCCTTTGAAATATGTTTGTCATACCTGCTATTAAAAGAACAGCCCTAATACCAGGATCAAAGTGGTCTCTCATTACCTGATGCAGAGAGTAGCGCAGGAACCAGAGGAGCTCCTTCCTGAAGGGAGACTGAGATAATACATTGTATGTGTTTTACTGATGGTAAATAGAACATTACTAACATGGAACAGAGTTTTGTATTTTTATTTTCAGTTAAAGGTTTTCATTTTTAGGATTGAATTCTAAACCATGTCCTCAGCCATGAGTCTAACGTAAAATCTGCTTTATTCAGCTGCAATTAAACAGAGGTGGTTACCTTTTGAATTACCAGCACTAAAATGTTATGTTGTCAGCCAGATTAAGGTGTTTTGCCTTCTATTTACTTAGGATATTGGGCTGCTGCACTCAACAAGCTGTCTGAAGGCCTCAGGTACAGATCCGCCTGAAGGGGCTGGAGGAAGGCCCAGGTATGTATACATTTCTTTCTTTATTTCATACCTCATTTCTTACCTCATTTTACTAATTTTCTCTGATGACTCCTTCACAACTGAGGGGTTTTACCCCTGAAACACCAGCGCGATTTTTACCTTTCAGCGCTGCTTCCATTCCTGTATTTATGTAATATGATTGGTTATTGGGGACTGGGGTCCCCATAACCAATCATTGGACTGCAGAGACGGGGTGTGTGCGCGCGCGCGGGTCGCGGCGCGCACTCCATGTTTATTTATGTTACATGGTTATGAATGCAGTTTGAAGCAGTCTGAAGCAGTCTTCATTCTGTTCGCAAGAAAACAAAACTGAGCCAAACAGTGATACTATATAGTGCCATGGATGATTTGTATCAAACGTCACAATTTAGAGAAAAAGCCATCCATATAGCGATAATTAATACTCATAACAACTAGAGTTCACATAATATGAACAATTTTATTAAGGACATATCCCTTCTAAAAACAATTAAAACGTAACAAGGGTTGTGGCAAAATGACACATACAATAATGGTCATAAAGCAATATCACAATATTAGTACAGTACATAAGATGGGTACAATGGTAATCATAGATATTGGAATATGTTCAGTGTGCTTGTAAACCTCACTAATTAATCTTCCTATCATAGTACACCTTAATCACAGTAGCTGAAAGACAGCAACCATTGACAGAAGGCCAGGAAGAAAGAAAATAGATACAATGCTTACCACCAAAGACACCCAAATGTGATATGCAGACCAGCACCCCTTGAATCGTCTCACATGTATCGCAGATCCCCCTCTGCTTCCTCGGAGATAAAGTATTCGGGTGTAGGGAGTCCCTTATATAATCCTACTACAGCGTGAAGTAGCGCTGTATGCCGCCGCGTACACTTCCTGAAAGGGCGTGGACACGCCCCATGATGTCATCACGCTGTACGTTCCACATGACGCACTCGCGCGGTGACATATTAAACCATGATTCCCTAAGAAGTGGGCGGAAGTGTGTTTGCCCATACTACGGGCTGAAAGCATAAGTTAAATGTAAACATATATTTAAGTTAAATATAAAAAGGATGAACTGTTTGAAGGGAAGTAAGAGAAAAGAGAAATATGAATAGAAAAAGAGGATGGAGGAATAAGTGCGCTATACACTGAAGATAACATCATTACATGTCGAATTTCATAACACCCCTCTGCATCAGTACAATTTAAAAGTATATACAATAAATAAATCCAATATTGCCGACACACTAATCAGAAACATATCATAGGCAATAAACAATAATTATGTGCAAAAAAACATACAAAAATATCAAAAATACATAAATACAAAAGTAAAGTGCCTAAAGTGTCCATGTACAGTACGGAAAATACATTATATTTAAAGTGACAGTGTGCATGTAGAGAAATATAAATATATCTCTAATATAGTGTAGTAGATGACGTCTTCAGATACATAAGACAAAATGTGCAGTGCTACCTAGGGAGATAATGAAGATCATATGATTAATAATCACTAAGTCATAAGCAATTACTTATGTGACACGCCGCTACTCACTGACGGCGCGTACACACCCAGCCTACCTATAAGGTGCTCCCACAATACACCCCCAGAAATTAAACAATAAAAGTAACTGATTGAATAGTGCTGCTACTCACTAAACAGCATATGAGAGGTATATAAGAGAGCAAGAATATCATCATAATCTACTCCTAAAGTGTTCCAGAATATATCCACCCCAAGTGAGATCATTAAATAATGCTGCTACTCACAAAACAGCATGTGAAAAGTATATGTAGAATACCATAATACTCTAACTTGCCAAGTACATCACCCCTCGTGTACACAGTCACTCATGAGGTGAGTTAAAGTGCTACGTGCAAATAGGTGCTCAACAAACTCTAGTGAGTGCAAAACCAATAAAACGTGATATGCATCCGACCAGTATACTTACATGTCTAAAAAATGCAAAGGCGGATCATTCGACATAGCGTACAATTCTAAAAAACATATATATATCATTAAAAATATTTATTCAGTAATCAAAGACAATATCCAAACATCAAGACGTGGTAGAGGTCAGCCATTTTCAAACGACTTATTGGGGAAGGTAGCAAGAAAAACTGAACTCATCGTTCAGTCCTAAAGGGCTACGAGTTTGGAGTCTATAGATCCATCTCATCTCAGCACAGAGTAGTTTATTCACTATGTCACCTCCACGTATATTTGATCGAATATGTTGTAGACCCGAGAAGAGCCAACCCCTTAAAGATCCTCCATGACTGTTAAGTGCATGTGTTGCTAGTGTAGTCAAAGACTTCCCATGTGATTTGTCGCGCCCAGCTAATTTGGCTACCGATACATGCTTCTGTAGCCTCACTTTTAATGCATTTTTAGTTTGGCCAACATATTGCCAGCCACAGGGGCATTGTAATAGATAAACAACAGCAGTGGTCTTACAGTTTATATAATCATTTATAACAAATTTCTTCCCACTGTTCCTACTAATTACATATTTAGTGGGTTTCATGTTGGGACAAATGGAACAGTTCCCACATGAGAAACTCCCTTTGATTTTACTCCTCCTACACGGCCTCTGAAAGTGACTACTACATAGTATATTTTTCAGTGTAGGCGCTCTTTTAGCTGTAACACTCGGATGATCTGTCAAAAAAGGTTTCAGCTCTTTATCATTTAACAGGATATCCCAATGTTTAGATATGACTCTATACAGGTCATTCCACTGTTGATTAAAGGGACTCCCTACACCCGAATACTTTATCTCCGAGGAAGCAGAGGGGGATCTGCGATACATGTGAGACGATTCAAGGGGTGCTGGTCTGCATATCACATTTGGGTGTCTTTGGTGGTAAGCATTGTATCTATTTTCTTTCTTCCTGGCCTTCTGTCAATGGTTGCTGTCTTTCAGCTACTGTGATTAAGGTGTACTATGATAGGAAGATTAATTAGTGAGGTTTACAAGCACACTGAACATATTCCAATATCTATGATTACCATTGTACCCATCTTATGTACTGTACTAATATTGTGATATTGCTTTATGACCATTATTGTATGTGTCATTTTGACACAACCCTTGTTAGGTTTTAATTGTTTTTAGAAGGGATATGTCCCTAATAAAATTGTTCATATTCTCTGGACTCTAGTTGTTATGAGTATTAATTATCGCTATATGGATGGCTCCTTCATTCTGTTCGCAATCGTCGAGTCTAATTGGATTAAGGAACGCTTGTTCCTAACGTCCAATTAGTCACCTGCTGTGCGGGCTGGCTGGAGTGAGCGCGCGAGTTCCCCGCCCACTCCCAGCCAGTAAACAAACAAGTGCGCCTTTCTCCGTCCCTGGGGGTGAAGCGGTGCGCAGAGGGACGGAGAAATTTAGCACTGGGAGGGTGAAGTGGTTAAGGACTAGTGATGGGCGAACACCTGGATGTTCGGGTTCGGGAAAGTTCGCCGAACATGGCCGAGATGTTCGGCATGTTCGGGCCGAACCCCGAACTTTCCGAACATCCAGCTTTTGGGGGCCATATGGGGTCGCAGGCATAAGGGGGGAGCATGCCCCGATCGCGGGGGGGGTCGGAAATTCCCCCCACCCCCTCCGCTAGCGCTCCCCCCTCTGCCCGCTTCCCCATACAAAAGTTTAAGCAAAGTACCTGTAGTGGATGGCCTGGCAGTGGGCGGCACTGTGGAGTGAGGAGGAGGAGTCCGGAGAGTGACGAGTTGAGGGAGGCCGGGCAGCGGGCGGTTCAGCGGAAGTACCCTTGTGGTACTTCCACCCTTTCTCTGACCTCACGCCCGCTGCCCGGCCTCCCTCAACTCGTCACTCTCCGGACTCCTCCTCCTCACTCCACAGTGCCGCCCACTGCCAGGCCATCCACTACAGGTACTTTGCTTAAACTTTTGTATGGGGAAGCAGGCAGAGGGGGGAGCGCTAGCGGAGGGGGTGGGGGGAATTTCCGACCCCCCCCCGCGATCGGGGCATGCTCCCCCCTTATGCCTGCGACCCCATAGGGGGGCAGTATTCGGCCGAACAGGGCCCTGTTCGGCCCTGTTCGGCGGCCATTAGAAGTTCGGGGCGAACCCGAACTTAAAAGGCCGAACACCATCAGGTGTTCGGCCGAACGCGAACATCACCCGAACAGGGTGATGTTCTGCAGAACCCGAACAGTGGCGAACACTGTTCGCCCAACACTATTAAGGACCAGACACTTTTTTTTCCATTCAGACCACTGCAGCTTTAACGGTTTATTGCTCGGTCATACAACCTACTATCTAAATGAATTTTACCTCCTTTTCTTGTCACTAATACAGCTTTCTTTTGGTGCTATTTGATTGCTGCTGTGATTTTTAGTTTTTATTATATTCATCAAAAAAGACATGAATTTTGTAAAAAAAAATGATTTTTTTTAACTTTCTGTGTTGACATTTTTCAAATAAAGTAAAATTTCTATATACATTTTTGTCTAAATTTATTGTGCTACATGTCTTTGATCAATAAATAGACACTTATTGGATTTTTTGGGGGGGTAAAAGTTATAGCATTTTCAAACTATCAGGGCCGACGCTACTATAGAGGCAAAGGAGGCAATTGCCCCAGGGCCCCAGAGCCTGTAGAGACCCCAGTGGCTACAAGAGGAAAACATTTTTTTCAAAAAGACCTTATAGTTTTTGAGAAAATCGATTTTAAAGTTTCAATGGAAAAAAATACACATTTAAAAACCCACCGACTTTAACGGTTAATAGCAAATCCACCTTAAATGCTAGAAACCCTAAATTTGCAAGATATATTAAGGAGATCATTGGGAATAAGAGGAAAAAATATTTTTCAAAAAGACCTTATAGTTTTTGAGAAAATCGATATTAAAGTGTCGAAGGAAAAAAGTATACATTTAAATGCGGTAAATATCACTTTTAGTAGCAAACCTAACAGTAGTGTAATTTTACATGTATCAAAAGAAAGAGCAATACATTTCATGGGTTTCCAGGGGGTCCATACGCAGCCACAGCGCTTTGGCCAGGGATCGCTATACAGCCGCAATATGGCTGTATGTAGATCCCTGGCATTTTTTCCTATTTTCATAATTTAGAGTGTAGGAATTTTTTTTTTAATTATGTGGAGTTCCCCCTCCTGAAACTTTTTAACCCCTTGTCCCCCATGCAGGCTGGGATAGCCAGAATGTGGAGCTCCGACCGATTGGGGCTTCACACCCTGACTATACCAGCTGCAGAAAGGTCCCTTAATGCCGATTTTTGTTCCGGGGTATCTGTTGGGGGGCCCCAGGTTTATTTTGCCCTGGGGCCCCATTGTTGCTTAAACCGGCCCTGCAAACTATGGTGCAAAAAGTGAATTTTCCCAGTTTGAAGCATCTCTGACTTTTCTGAGCACCTGTCATGTTTCACGAGGTGCTAGAATTCCAGGATAGTATAAATACCCCCAAATGACCCCATTTTGGAAAGAAGACATCCCAAAGTATTCACTAAGAGGCATGGTGAGTTCATAGAAGATTTTATTTTTTTGTCACAAGTTAGCGGAAAATGACACTTTGTAACAAAAAAAAAAAAACAACAAAAAATGTTTTCCATTTTTGCTAACACGGACTCACCATGCCCCTCTCTGAATACTTTGGGGTGTCTACTTTCCAAAATGGGGTCATTTGTGGGGTGTATTTACTGTCCTGGCATTTTGGGGGTGCTAAATTGTAAGCACCCCTGTAAAGCCTAAAGGTGCTCATTGGACTGTGGGCCCCTTAGCGCACCTAGCCTGCAAAAAATTGTCACACGTGGTATCGCCGTACTCAGGAGTAGTAGTATAAAGTGTTTTGGGGTGTATTTTTACACATACTTGTGCTGGGTGGGAGAAATATCTCTGTAAATGACAATTTTTTGATTTTTTTTAATACACAATTGTCCATTTGCAGAGATATTTCTCCCACCTAGCATGGGTATGTGTAAAAATACACCCCAAAATGCATTATACTACTTCTCCTGAGTACGGCCATACCACATGTGTGAAACTTTTTTGTAGCCTAGGTGCGCTAAGGGGCCCAAAGTCCTATGAGTACTTTTAGGATTTCACAGGTCATTTTGAGGCATTTGGTTTCCAGACTACTCCTCATGGTTTAGGACCCCTAAAATGCCAGGGCAGTATAGGAACCCAACAAGTGACCCTATTTTAGAAAAACAACATCCCAAGGTATTCCGTTAGGAGTATGGTGAGTTCATAGAAGGGTTTTTTTTGGTCACAAGTTAGCGGATATTGATTGTTTTTTTCACAAAGTGTCATTTTCCACTAACTTGTGACAAAAAGGGGTGCCTGCAAGGGGCAGATTAGGGTCTGATCTGATGGGTAGCAGTCAATGTCTATATTGTAGAAAAAAGAGAAGAAATGCCGGGCACCTTCCGTCCGTGTTCATTTATTGCAGTGCATGTAAACAGGGTAGCTTGTTGAGAATATATCCATATTTCAAATCATCCGGTGGTGGTGTGGTGGAGGTGGGGGGGTACCGGGCACCAGTTGGGGCTTGCGACGGCCGTTTCACGTCTCTCTAGACGCTTGGTCACGCTGCGTTCCAATTACAAACGCGATGTAGTGCTCTAAAAGTCCGCACGATCGCAGACTTTTCAGCACGCAATTTGTGGCAAATTGCACACGCAAAAGTCCGCGATCGCGCGAATTGCGGCACTTCGTGCGCGCAAAAATCCGCGAACGGCACTTCACATGCTAACTGTTTAGCACACCCGTGCTAAACAGTTTGCACGGCTTTGTGAATCAAGCCCAATGTGGGCTGCACGACCGCTGTCTGGAACCTAGTCCTGATGTTAACTGACAGCCCCCGCATGTTTGACTGTCACTCGGCACGTGGCACTTGGCACGTGGCCCTTGGCACGTGTCACTTGGCACGTGTCACGTGTCACTTGGCACGTGTCACGTGGCACTTGGCACGTGGCACTTGGCACGTGTCATGTGCCAAGTGCCATGTGACACGTGCCAAGTGCCACGTGACACGCGCCATGTCCTGCATGCTCCTGGCACAAGTTACACCTGCTGCTGCTGCATTGCCCTGCTCCTGCTGCCTGTGCAGCTCCCACCGCCAGGGTGCCACAGGCCACTGATACCACCTATATTTAACCCAAAACACAATTGCTGCGTAATTTTTTGGGAGGTGTCTTGGCTGAAAACTGTCATATCCCAGCTGTGCGGTTGGACTTTGGATACAATGGGCTTGATTCACAAAGCAGTGCTAACTGTTAGCACGCCTGTGAAAACCCCCTTAGCACGTCTAAATAAGCTTTTCGCGCATAAAACTTTACGCGCGCAAAACTTTATGCGCATAAAACTTTACGCGCGTACTGCACAGAGCGCAGGGCGCTCCGCGCGAAGTGCCCATTAAAGCCTATGGGACTTAGCGCGCATTAAACTCTGCGCGCGTAAAACTTTGTGCGCGCAAAGTTAGCGCGCGATCTGATTGAGAAATCTGGTGCTAACCTACTTAGCACCCTGGTTAGCGCGTCTAAAGACTTTAGACGTGCTAAGTAGGTTAGCACCGCTTTGTGAATCAAGCCCAATGTGGGCTGCACGACCGCTGTCTGGAACCTAGTCCTGCTATTAATTGACAGCCATTTTTTTTTGGGGGGGGGGGGGGGGTTAAAGTCCCCACATAATCAATTAGTGTTTCCCTTTAAAAAAACAGGATGTTACATGCCTCATTTACCCTAAAAAACGTTTTAGAAGCAATTTAAAGCCCACTTCCAGTTTTTCTATTCGGATATCCGAACCTGCCCGGATAGCCCGGATAATGCGTTCGGATATCCGCATGATTGCGGATATCTGAAAGTTCGGATTCGGATATCCGATCCGGACCTGGATATCTGGGTATCCGGTTCAATTCGGATTTTGAAAAGGGGTATGCGAGCACCCCTGAATACAGAAAATGGTATACCAATATGCCAAATACAGAACTGGTACAATACAGAATGGATGCAAAATATAAAATTGGTAATTATAGTGACAAAGTAATAACATGATTTATACAGTGCACAACAAATTTGAAGACACAAAAGGGTGAGAACCTTGCCCTTGTGTGCTTGCAATCTAAACATGTAAGTGAGGGAGAAGTGACAGCTGGGACAGTCAGCACACTTGTGCAGTTTGGTGGGGTTTTGTAGGCTAATGGAGGATGAAGCCTAAGTGCCATGACATCTGTGCCTATAGGCTCCTGTGAGGTAAATCTGGGCCTGACAGATACAGTAGATGAAAACTCTGGGGAGTCTTGTACACAATCCCATTTACCACTCTACTAAATTTAGAGAGATATATGAGAGATATGAAATAGAGAGAAAAAGTCACTGCATCTTATACTCCGGAGTCCCCAACTTATGACTGCCCCCCATTACATATTGCCGATCCGCCTCAATGTTGGGGGCTCTCTGTACTGTCCCTGTGTCCTCCTTATTAACTACAGGGAGCAGAGGGGGACACGGGGTGAGCACAGAAGGACACAGGGGGTAACAAGGGGGACAAACAGGGCACAGAGGGGAACATAAGTAGATACATGAGGGCAAACAAGGACACATGGAGGCAAACAAGTACACAAAGGGACCAACTAGGACACCAGGGGGACCAACTAGGTCATGGATGCGGACACAAGTTGGACAGCTAACACAAAAGGGGGGGGGGGGGCACAGGAAGACACATGGGGTATACAGGAAGTACAAGTGGGACACAATAATTGGAGGAGAACATCTACAAGATGCCCCAGGACCAGGAATGCACCAAGCTTAGTATATTATTTTACCTGTTTTTGTCCTCTACACCTCGGTGCGTCTTATAGTGTAGTGTAGTGATGAATTATTATGTTTTATTATGCATTTATATGGCACTAACATCAGCAGTGCTTTGTAGAATCCATAGTTGTGTCACTGACTGTCCCTCAGAGTAGCTCACAATCTACAGTAATTCCTACCACAGTCATAATACTGTATAATGTCAGTACCATGTCAGTTTAGAGGGATAACAGTTAATTTATCCATATGTTTTTGGAATGTGGAAGCAAACCGCAGTGCCCAGGAGAAGCACATGCAATCAGTGGTGTAGCAATAGCCATAGCAGCCATAGCAACTGATATGGGGCCCTGGAGCAGAGGGGGCCCAGGTTGTACCTTATGTGTTCAATATTACATTTTCTACTGTTTCTCTACCCTCTGACTTTGTCTCTTAGCCCAAAGACTATACACAATGTACATTGCACAGGAATGTAAATTGCCCAATCAACTCATATCCATAGAGTAGGGGCAAGTGACATTGTTGAAGAGTGCCTAGTTCCTAGAGCCCCATGAAAGTTTTGCTATGGGGCCCCATAAATTCTAGCTATGCCACTGCATGTAAGCACAACAAGTACATACAAACTCCATACATAAAATGCCCTTTATCCGAGATTTAAAAACGAGACCCCAGTGCTGCAAGGCAAGATTGCTAAAGGAGGAGGATTGCTATCATTTCAGAACCCTTTACAGGAAAACAACAGCATTTATTTATTCATCATGTGGGAAGAATTCACTGCTTTACATTTTTTGTCTAGCCTGCCCTTCTCATTACTTAATTGAGGCACATAACACAAAGCATTTTCACATGTAAGGCAGTTGATGTGTTACTTACAATGACAAAGTTCTAATTCAGTTCTTGCTCCCGTCTGCCTGTATCGTGCATCTTGCTAATGCTCAATACTAAATTAATCATTGATAGGTGATAATGACTTTCTTTGCCCTATTTTGAGTACACTATAATTTTATGCAGATTAAGCCTATTAGCTATTAAGGCTTCTATATTTGGATACACAAGATATAATTTTACTTCCTACCACGCAGTTTCACAAAGAGCACAGGCCTGCTATTGCGTGGCAGAACTTCCTGCCTTCCTGCATACTACACATTTAATGGTGCCCATACACGGTACAATAAAAATGTTTGATTTTACCATTTATTCAACCAAAATGATCAAATCAAATGAAAATCAAAAAGAATCTTTTATTTTCGATCAAGAAAAATTAATGATTATCACATTTTTCAATGAAAATCCGATCGGACGTGTTGGAAAATCTATATTCGATCTAACGGAATGATTGAACAAAATTATCGAATGGGAAAAAAAAGAATAAATTGTACCATGTATGGGCACCATAAGGGAGATGTCAGTTGATAAAAGTTAGATACTCACAAATGAAGGAAAGTATTTGTTTTGCTCCAAGGGATCAATCTAAGGGACTAATCATATTGCAGCTGTCACTCAGTAGTTCACAGAATACAGTTTTTTCATATGTATTTATTTGTCTTTTATGCAGGTGCAAAAAAAAAAAAGCTTTAACTGGACCAGTGGCATAGCAATCACCCCTGCAGGGGGTGCAGCCACAGGCCAGCCCAGAAGCCTTGAGGGGCCTGGCCCGGGTGACTCTGGTGCCCTGCCGCCTGCTTGTATCCATTAATGAGTGTGCTGTTTTGGAAAACAAAACTTTTTTCTTTTGTTGTCGGGCCAGGCACTAGACCCTGGGCAGCAGCCGGCAAATTGCTTCCCAGCCTAAGTCCTGTTTCCTTATCTGACCCGCCCCCTCAAGCATGCAGGGTCTTCCAACCAGGAAGAAGAATCTGCTGGCTGCCGCTGTTGTAACACAGCCTGCCTGCAGCTGCGGCTGTGTCTGGGCTGGGGGCTAAGTGGCTGAGCTGGATTAGAGGGACGCGGGAGACAGGACTGGAGAGAACTGGTGTTGTTGTAAGTATATTATATATATATATATATTTTATCATAATACTGCTAGAGATGGCCCGAACCGCAATAAACTTCAATGGGGCAGTGAACTTTGAAGACTAGAAACACTTATGCTGACCACAAAAGTGATGGAAAAGATGTTTCAAGTGGTCTAACACCTGGAGGGGGGCATGGCGGAGTGGGATAGACACCAAAAGTCCCCAGGAAAAATCCGGATTGGACGCAAAGCAGCGTTTTAAGGGCAGACATCAAATTGATTGCTAAATTGCAGGCCTAAAGTGTTTTAAAACATCTTGCATGTGTATACATCAATCAGGTTATGTAATTAGAGTACTGCTTCACACTGACACACCAAAATCACTGTGTAACGCACCGCACACAGCTGTTTGTGTAGTGAAGGCCGTGCTGGACTGGTGCGCACCATGGCCAGAGTGCAGGCCGTGGCAATTTTCAAGCCCATATGGTCGCCGGGCTGTGGTAGCTCAATGATAGAACAACAGTGACTGTCCAGCTGATCACATTTGGTCTGTCCACAATGAAGCAACAACCTTTTATCTTTGGCACGCTCCAGGAAGTAAGTGTATGGGATCAAGTCGCTGATGGTGCCTTCACTGCGACTCACCAGGCTGGTCACCTCCTCAAACTGCCGCATGAGCCTGCATGCATTTCACATCAATGTCCAGTTCGGGGGCCACAATATACCCATCTCCCCAGATTGTGTCCTTCTACTGTAATTGTACAGGTACTGGGTGACGGCTTTCTCCTGTTCTAGCAGGCAAGAGAACATGACTAGGGTCGAATTCCAGCGAGTCGGGCTATCACATATCAAGCGTCTCACTGGCAAGTTGTTTCTCCGCTGAATGTCCACAAAGCTTGCCATGGCTGTGTAAGACTGCCTGAAATGCCCACACAACTTCCTGGCCTGCTTCAGGACGTCCTCTAAGCCTGGGTACTTTGACACAAATCTTTGAATGACTAGATTCAGCACATGTGCCATGCAGGGTACATGTGTCAGCTTTCCCAAATTCAATGCGGAAAGGAGATTGCTGCCGTTGTCACACACCACGTTGCCGATTTCCAGCTGGTGCGGGGTCAGCCACTGATCCACCTGTTTTTTAAGAGCAGCCAGGAGAGCTGGTCCAGTGTGACTCTCCGCTTTGAGGCAAGACATGTCTAATATGGCGTAACACGGTCGTACCTGGCATGCAGCATAGGCCCTGGGGAGATGGGGCTGTGGAGAGGAGATCGCAGCACCAGTAGAGTTGCCACTCAGCCAAGGAGGAGGAGGAGGACGACAGTGAAGAGGATGTAGCAGGAGGAGAGGAGGTGGCAGGAGGCCTGCCTGCAAGCCGTGGAGGTGTCACAAGTTGATCCGCTGCATAGCCACATACTCCCTGCTTGCCAGGTTGACCCAATGGGCTGTGTAAGTTATGTACCTGCCCTGACTGTGCTTGGCAGACCAGGCATCCGTGGTCAGGTGGACCCTTGACCCAACACTGCGTGCCAGAGATGACACCACTTACCTCTCAACTTCACAGTACAGTTTGGGTATCGCCTTTTTAGAAAAATAATTGCGGCCTGGTATCTTCCACTGCGGTGTCCCAATGGCCACAAATTTACGGAAGGCCTCAGAGTCCACCAGCTTGTATGGTAACAGCTGGCGAGCTAACAGTTCCGCCACACCAGCTGTCAGACACCAGGCAAGGGGGTGACTGGCAGAAATTGGCTTTTTTTGCTCAAAGATTTCCTTCACGGACACCTGGCTGCTGTGGGAAGAGGTAAGAACGAATAACTGATGCAAAAGGCCAAAAGTAAATTCAAAAATTCCTCTTTATTAAGCCAACTTAAAAAAGATTTAAAAACAATTAAGAACAAGGCAAAACCATGCCCAGGCCAGAAGGCCCCATAATATTATACAATGATGGCTCTAAGCCCTGCCATTATTAATATTGCAAGAACACATAAAGCATGTTCATATATAGTACAACACAATAATGTGCAAAAACGGTGTGTATAGCTCCTGAGAGGCAGTGGTATAAAGGCCACAGCATCACAATAGTAAAGTACATATCAATAAATAGTAAGTGACACTGCACCACTACCATTGACAGGAGAAAGACAAACAAGTATAAAAAAGATAGTAAATGCAAAAAATGCCTCCTGAAAAATGCATCTATAAAAGATGTGCAGTGCTGTGACTTGAATAAGAACTCATAGAGGAGTTGTCACAAGGAGGGGGGGGGGGGGGGATGAAGTGAAAGGTATGCACTGACTTGACTAATACAATGTGCAGTCACACAGGTGCAGTTAACAGGTATGCATGGAGTGGTATATCACACTGCGTGCACTCATGTAGGTAGGTGGGTGCACTGAACACAACAGGTAGGTATATGCAGTGTTGAGGTGGGTGCATTGAACACAACAGGTAGGTATGTGGACACATACATTTAAGCCTCAAACACACGTGCAAGGCATGTCATACTTTGGGGTTTTTCCAGTGTGAAGCAAGCAGCCAGGGGGGGAATGATTGATGTGCCCTGACTCTCAGTATCTTCACACTCCCATACTCCAGCAAACAATCCACAGTACAGTCAGCACCATCAAATGTATTAAAGCTCTTTTTTTCATCAAAGCAGCATGATGAGCAATCTGTAACAGCCACAGCTTTCTCAAGCCGTTCAGCATTGCATCTTACTGACATCTAAGATCAACTCCTGTTATATACTGCATCCTCTATTAAAACAACAATCAAATTTGAATACCATCAGCAAATCAGAATTCAGCAGCCATTCAGCAGACCTGATGGGGAACAGCACTATAGAATCAGAATCAGAATCGCATTTATTTCGCCAAGCACGACTGGGTCGTGCCCGGAATTGGGCTTGGCACAAGAATACAGGGCATGTACATAGAAACATATGAGACAATAGAGCATAGAACATCACAAGAACAATATTTTACATCAATACTTTACAAACACATCTGGTTCCAAACATTTACGTGATACCTTTCCAAACACATCAGCCATGTGGTGGTTTATATGCAGAAAGTCATGGGGGGGGGGGGGGCAGCCTACGGGGGGAGAGAAAGGGCAGAGCGTATAGAGTTCAGCGAAATTACAGCTGAGGGGAAGAAGCTGTTTTTGTGTCTCGTGGTCTTTGTGGAGATGGACCGGTACCTTAGATACCTCCGCCCCACGGGGAGCTGATTGAAAAACTGGTGGCCGGGGTGGGAGGGATCCTTGGCAATCTTCAGTGCTCTGGAGCGTAGTCTGGCGTTGTAGAGGGAGTCCAGGGCAGGGAGTGTGTTCCCGATGATTCTTTCCGCTGACCTGATGACCCTCTGTAGTTTGCGTCTGTCGCCTTCGGAGGAGCCAGCATACCATACAAGGATGGAAGAACAGAGGACGGATTCGATGGTTGCGGTATAGAAGTTTGTCGGGAGTTTTTGTGACATGCCGAACTTCTTCAGTTGGCGGAGGAAGTAAAGCCTCTGCTGGGCTTTCCTCTGGGTGGAGACCATGTTAGCCTTCCACTTCAGGGTGTTGGAGATGGTGGTACCCAGGAGGCGGGCACAGGGCACACTCTCCACCACCATTCCTCCAATGTGCAGTGGAGGTGGCGATGGGGCATGTTTCCGAAAGTCAATGATAATCTCAATGGTTTTTGCGTTGTTGAGGCCCAGCTTGTTCTCCTCGCACCAGTGGCAAATCCTTTCCACTTGATGGCAGTAAGCCTGCTCGTCATTGTTGGAGATCAGGCCGACTATGGTGGTGTCGTCTGCAAATTTGATTACCTTGACAGAGCTTGCTGAGGATCTGCAATTGTTCGTGTACAGGGAGAACAGGAATGGTGACAAGACGCAGCCTTGTGGAGCCCCTGTGTTGGTGGTCTTTGGTTGCGAGGAGGTGGAGCCCAGCTTTACCACCTGGGATCTGTTTGTAAGGAAGTCATTGATCCACAGTTGGAGTGTGGGGTGGACCCTGAGCTCAGCCAGATTCTCACGTAGTATATGGGGGCTAATGGTGTTAAATGCTGAGCTGAAGTCGAGGAGGAGGACCCTGGCATATGAATTTGGTTTGTCGAGGTGATTGTAGGCAAGCTCCAGACAGATGTTAATGGCGTCGTCGGTCGACCTATTTGCCCTGTATGCAAATTGGTACGGGTCTAGTTGGGTTTCTGTTTTGTGTTTAAGGAGGGGCAGGACCGCCTTTTCAAAAGTTTTCATTATGACCGATGTGAGGGCGACAGGCCTGAAATTATTGAGGTCGGACGCGCCCTGCTTTTTGGGTACAGGGATGATGGTGGACCTCTTGAAGCATGCCGGTACTCTGCCACACTGTAGGGACTTGTTGAAGACGGAGGAGAGGATAGGAGCAAGCTGCTGTGCGCATGTTTTCAGGCAGGCTGGCGACACTCCGTCAGGGCCCGAGGCTTTCCTGGCCTTTAGCCTGGACAGGTGGCACGCCATGTCCGCCTTGCTTACGGCCGGGGGAGGCAAGTTATGGCCAGGTGGTACGGCGGTATGGGGTGAAGTGATGGGAGCCTGTAGCCTCACAGGAGCCTCATTCTCCTCGAACCTGCAGTAGAAGTCGCTGAGGTTTTCCGCCAGCTCAGTGCTGGGAGGTGCGCTTTGGGGGGGGCTTGTAATTGGTTGCAGCTTTAAGCCCTCGCCAAACGGCTTGTGAGTCATTTGAGGAGAGGTCCTCCTTCAGCTTGTCTGCGTATCCTTTCTTTGCATTTTTCAATTCCCTGTCAAGCAAGTTTCTTGCCCTCTTGTATTCCTCCCGGTTCCCGGACTTGTGTGCGGCTTCCTTGCTTCTGCGCAGTTGCCGAAGTTTCTTGGTGAACCATGGCTTGTCGTTTGGATAGAGTTTGTGAGTTTTTGTTGGTATGCAGGAGTCCTCGCAGAACCTGATGTACGAGCTCACGTTGTCTGCCCACTCATCCAGGTTTGGTGCTTCCAGGGCCTTCCAGTCTGTGCAGTCAAAGCAGGCCTGGAGTTGAAGCTTGGCCTCGCTTGACCACACTTTGGTTGATCTAAGGACTGGTTTTGCAGTTTCAAGGCGCCTCCCGTAGGTGGGAATCAGGTGGATGAGGCAGTGGTCGGATGCGCCCAGTGCTGCCCATGAGGTGGCTTTGTAGGCGTCCATCAAGACCGTGTAGCAGTGGTCAAGGGTGTTCGCGTTCCTAGTGGGGCATGTGATGTGTTGATAGAAGCGTGGAAGCTCCTGGCGGAGGTTGGCCCTGTTAAAATCCCCTAGGATGATGAACAATGAGTCTGGCAGAGTTGACTCCCATTGCATGACAGTGTCACTGAGATTGCGCAGGGCGGTTTTGGCATCGGCATCGGGTGGGATGTACACACCGACGAAGACGTAGGATGAGAACTCTGGGAGAGTAAAAGGGCCTGCAGTTAATCAGTAGGAGTTCAAGCTCTGGTGAGCATATTCTGGCCAGGACAGAGGTGTTGGAGAACCAAGTGGGGCTGATGTAGAAGCAGATGCCGCCCCCCTTCTTTTTCCCAGATAGGGTGCTGTCGCGATCTGCTCGGATGAGGTTGTAGCCTGGGAGGTGAAGGGCACAGTCCGGGATGTTGTCATGGAGCCACGTCTCTGTGAAACAGAAGACTGGGGTGTTGCTGCCGAGATCCCTCTTTTCCCCCATGAGACGCAGTTCCTCTAGCTTGTTAGGGAGGGAGCGGACGTTCGCCAGGAGGACTGCTGGTATAGCTGACCTCATGCCTTTCCTCTGCAACCTCGCTCGGGCCCCCGCCCGGCAGCCCCTCCGACGCTTACGTGCGTATGGCTGTGTCGTAAAGGCCATCAGCTCCGTCACATGGCTCCAAACGGAAACAGCCAGGAGCCTGTCCTCTGGGTACAGGGCAGTGACATGTTCCCACCTGAGTAGCTGTGACCTGGTGTAGGTGGTACGTGCAGATAGGGGTGTTATGGGAGACATGGCCGCAGCGCAGGGCTGAGCTTACGCGCCAATGCAACAGCAGTGATCACAGAAACAGAGCGGAACAGCCAGTCAGTGCATAGCAGCAGCAACAGTGCGGTGAACCAGTGCATAGCAGTCCATAGTTAGCGCAGTTGCAGTGCAAAACAGTCCATAACAGTCCATAAGCAGTGCAGAACAGTCCATACTATCTAATATGCAAATTCGTACCTCCCATATCGGTGTCATCAAAAGCTCCTACAGCCTTCCTATTTCCCTCCCTCATCTTCGCATAGACATATGAGGATTACTTCATTCAATATGCAAACACATGTGCATTCATATAATGAAGCTCTCTTACCAATTGCTGCTTAGCAGAGAGCTGCTGCATAGCCTTCGCCCCCAGCCACAACTTCCCTGTCTCACGCATAGTGACGTTTGCATGTAAACCTTGTTATGTGACTAATCAGTCACATGACTGCTTACCTCATTGAGGAGGCCTTCCACAAGACGAGTGTAAGGATCCGCTCAGCTGGCTGCACAGGCAGACAGCTGTTTGACCATTCCTTATGTCTGAGGGATGCAGGTCTCTGGAAAGGAGACCTGGCTTCATCTTGCAACTTTCAGAGTTGCTTTGCTGAGGGATTTGCATACATGCAAATTGCCCAGCTGTCTCCTTT
Organism: Hyperolius riggenbachi; assembly: GCF_040937935.1. Classification (NCBI taxonomy): domain Eukaryota; kingdom Metazoa; phylum Chordata; class Amphibia; order Anura; family Hyperoliidae; genus Hyperolius; species Hyperolius riggenbachi. The sequence goes on along the minus strand of NC_090651.1, from coordinate 228,966,558 downwards.
GAGGGCTGGCAGTATAAGAAGCTATGTTTCCCAGAGTCCTTTGCTGGTCATTCCTTCATGGTTTGTTGAAACACTCCTAGATTGTCAGCCATGCTATTTCTTGTTAAAGTTATCTTAGAGTAATTCTTGGAACTGTACTAGGCAGTTTCCTAGTGCAGTCAGATTGCATATCTGTTTTGTCTGTCTGTTGCGATTGTCCTGTCCCAGCGGTGGTCGACAGGAAATCGTTCTGTTTGTCTGGGTGCTAACCGGAACAGCGGTTGTTACTGGTAGCCCCTTCTGATCTGTCTTGCTTGGATTGCACTAGCCTCTAGCGGTAGTGGCAGTGGATCCTTCTGATCTGTATTCCGGAGTGTAAGCTGGAGCAGCGGTTGCTACTAGCTACCTCATCTGTTCTGTCTTGCCTGGATCGCATTGGCCTTGCGCTAGTGCTGTGGATCCTTCTGTTCTGTCTTCCTGGATCGCACTAGCCTCTAGCGGTAGTGCTGTGGACCCTTCTGTTCTGTCTTGTCTGGATCGCACTAGCCTTGCGCTAGCGCTGTGGATCCTTCTGATCTGTTTTCTTGTTCCTGAACTTAGATCGCACTCGCTCTGATGGAAAGAGCAGTGAATCTTTCCTCTCATATTCCTGTTTTTCGTTTGTCTGTCTTGTCTGATACGAACGCTTGCTTTAGGCTCGTGAGGAAACCGCTAAGCAAGCGCTCGCATTCTTTGTTCTGTGTTTGTCTGTCGGTGGTAGTTAGGCATGCTTGTCTCTGTTGTGCTTAACAGGCGGAGACCGCGCTGCAAACGTGTTCGCTGTTGCGAATGAGTGCGGTGTTCGCGTTTAGTTAGCGTTTGTTATTTTCATTACTTCTCATTGTTGTTTGCTGTGCCTTTGCTACTCTCGTGCCCTGTCTTGCTTAAACCTTGTGTCACCTCTGGCAATCACCTCTCTCGCGATTGCGTTCCTACTTTTGTTTCTGCTGATGTGTGTTCACCGTCGCAGGGTTGCGACTAGATTGGTGAACACACATTCATCCTGTACCTGTGCTCTTTCTCTTTAAGGGCTGTTCAGCCCCGCATTGTCTTGATCTGTACAATCCCCATCTGGCATCTGTGGCCGTGCAGCGGCTGTACTCGTCTGCACTCCACAGTGCCATCTGCCGGTGGGAATTGCCCTCTACTGGTGCTTGCACCAAAGCTGGGTTCCCCCCTTTTCATACGCTTGTGAAGAATTTCCGCCATCTCAGCGCACGCCTTGTGCGCTGATCACGGAGATTATTCCGCATTCGTTACAACGAAGGAGGGAAATAGGAAGGCTATAGGAGCTTTGATGACACCAATATGGGAGGTACGTATAACCCGATTTATCCGTTAGCCCTGGGCTCCAGCTGAGAGGAATCCACCAGACACTGACTCAGATGAAATTATCAAAGATTTATTTGTGATCTAACAGTGGTCAAAGTAGCTTCAATCAACCCGTAACACTTCAATAACACAATACACCTCCCTTGCACATGACAAGTCAAAATACACAATCTCCTAGTCTTCACAGCCGGTGCTGCGGTAAATGCTGCAGAATAAAAACGTTAAGTTACATACAAATTATATATGAATGTTAAGCTACAAATGTCTTTGTAATGGTTGGTGTCAGCACACAGAGAGAATCTGATTATTGATGATCTGCAGTATCACCAACAATACAGAAGTATACCTGATTATTAGTGATCTGCAGAATCACCAGTAATACAAGTATAGCTAACCTCTGGACACCTAATAAAGTGTAAGTGTTTGGTGCAACCGTAACTTTAATAGTTTGAAGAAACCTCACCAGAGGGGCTGGTGAGGTACTATCAGTACACGCAGCGTGTACTAGCTTACAAGCTCCGGCAAGCTGGAGACATAATACTGAAGAGGCTAAATCTCCCGAGGAGCGGGTGATTCAGAATATATTGCAGGCAAATGAACACCCGAGGGGCGGGTGAGTCAAACTGTACTGCAGCCAAAGAGATACAGTAATACTAAAATGACAGATACCTAGTGAGCAGGTAATTAAGGCTGAACTATAACCTAGCTGAGTTGCTTAACCAGCGGAGCTGGCGCAGTAAACACCTCACCAGTGGCGAGGGCCCACTGGCGAGTAGAATGGTCAGGCAGGCAAGGGTCGGTAACAGAGAGGTACGTATCGGTACAAAATCGTGAGACAAGAGATTAAACGGAAATCAGGCAGAGGTTCAGCAACAGGAAGATACGTATCGGCACAGAATCGTGAAACGAGAGAGTAATCGGTAATCAGGCAAAGGTTCAGCAACGGGTAGGCAGATAGGCAAAAGTACAGGATCAGAAAGCCGAATCAGAGTCAGAGGAAATAGCCAAGAGTCATACACAGGAGAGCAAATACAGTAGACAATATCCTAATCTGGGTGTGAACTCCTTGGCATCAACACCCGGGAACTAGTCTATAATAAACAGTAGCAAATAGCAATATCCTAGACTAGGTGTGAAATCCTTAGCATCAACACCAGGGAACTAGCCTAAGGTCTGCGCGCTAACACGCAAGTATTCACGACAACAGACCAAGCTAAACTGAAGCCCGGAGGCTTATGAAGCAGAGGAGATCCCACTGGCACGCCCCCCTCTAGCTCAGCCAATCCTGGGCGCCGTGGAACTCCTCTGACCTCAGCCGACCAGCAGGTCAGCTGACGCCTCTCCTCCCCGAATAAAGGTCCTGTCTGTGCACGCGCTCGCGCAAGACAGCGACCCTGTGTGCGGAGGAAAGCCCCGTCCTCGGCGTCCTACACGCCGAGAAAACGGGGAGAGGCACAGAGACGGCTGCGGCGGCGGAAGCGTTCGCCGCAGCCGAGGACCCTTAGACCACCTCCGTGGAGGCAGCTGCAGTGGTGGCGCCGCTCGCCGCAGCTGCCATTACAATCTTCTTGTACAATAATCAACCACTTCACAGCATGGTTACATCACAGTACCATTGAGTGGGGAATGGGCTACTGAGAAATTCAGTTCCTTAACAGTTCTCAGTCCCTTGTAACCAAGTCCAAGCTATATTGCTCAGCAAAAGCTGGGGGAACTTGTGACAGTTTTCAAGATGGTACTGTATAGTTTCACAGTTCGTTGGGTGATCCCAAAAGGATGTTCACTTTGCTCAGATGATCTCTCAAACTCTTTACCCTTAGTAATATTCCACCAAACCCACTTTACACTTAGCACCACTTGTCTGGATAGGGCCACCTCCTCCCTAAACAACAAACAAAATCAAATATAAATCAAATAATCAAAAAGGGTTAGGCAAATAAAAGTAAAAAAAATATATAATATAAAGTGACCAATGCACCTAGCTATGCCCCTCCGATCATTCTCCTACAATATAACTCTCTTTTAGTGCACTTTGACTTTAAGGCTGAATAAGCTCTAATTTAGAGTTGTTGCAACACTTCTACTCCAAGTAAGTTGACTCTGTATCTTGGTCAGATGTCAATTCACTTCTCACTATAGCACACTTTTAGTATCACAAGACGCAATGCATCTCCTCCTCTTTTTCACTTATCTTCTTTTATTACTGACAGGTTCTCTTTACTTTCATGGCCTTAGTTATCTCCTCTTTCTTTAGGACCGTGTACTCAGGCAATATGCACAAATCACACTTTGGTTCACTTCTTGTATCAAACTCTTAATAACACTTCAGAACATAGCACAGAAGAGCACATGAACTTTAACTCTTCAAATGGACTTGACAGGAACAATGTCTCTATACCAGGACTTAAAGGGACACTTAAGTAAAAAAAAAAAGAGTTTTACTCACCTAGGGCTTCCAATAGCACCCTGCAGCTGTCCGGTGCCCTCGCCGTCTCCCTCCGATCCTCCTGGCCCCGCCGGCAGCCACTTCCTGTTTCGGTGACAGGAGCTGACAGGCTGTGGACGCGAGTGATTCTTCGGGTTCCTGGCCACAATAGCGCCATCTATGCTGCTATAGCATATATCATATACCATATAGCAGCATAGAGGGTGCTAATGTGTCTGGGAACGCGAAGAATCACTCGCATCCCCAGCCTGTCAGCTACTGTCACCGAAACAGGAAGTGGCTGCTGGCGGGGCCAGGAGGATCGGAGGGAGACGGCGAGGGCACCGGACAGCTGCAGGGTGCTATTGGAAGCCCTAGGTGAGTAAAACTCATTTTTTTTGTTTGACTTAAGTGTCCCTTTAATGCAAGCGGGGGCTGTGTCAGCTCTGCAGGGTATTTATGGAGGCTGTTAATCTCTCTTAGTGACAGCAAGGCCTTCACACTCAATACACTTTATATAATCAGCAGCGGATTTCTTCGCCTTTACTGGGCAGCTCTATCTCGCATAAACAACTGTATAATCAACACAAGGGGCTTGATTCACAAGCGGTGCCAACTGTTAGCCCGCTTGTGAAAAGCCCCTTATCACGCTTAAAGAAACTTAGCGTGCGCTAATTAGCACTCGCGCACAAAGTAACAGAGGCGCTATATCTGGTTCTTGAACCGACTTTGTTCCCTCCAAAAACTGTTTGCCTGAAGAAGCGGGACTGTTACCCATGAAACGCGTTGCACTTTTGGCGGTCATAATAAATGTTACTTTAAACTTGAAGTAGCCCATTGTCTGGCCATTTTTTCAGAAGGGAGGTGAGTCCACCCACTTCCTCCTTTTTAACAATTTTAACTAATTTTACTCTACTTGGCGCCTCTGTTGTTATACCACATAATTGTTGAGTCCACCCTGGGTGGAGGGGTGTATCCGCATTTCCTTCTATCTACAGAGAGCGACTTCTTAACCCTGAGCGGGGTCAGGTTACAATTCTCCCCGCCTGCTTATCTAGTGGTTGCCTTGGAGGCAACCCGTCCTTGTGAGTATAATCATTGTGTTTGTTTGCATCAGACATCACCTTATTAACATTCTAAACCATATCATGCTCTCGGCTCTCCCCCTTTCTTTCAAGCTGATATCTCACTTTGCCATTTAAAGACAGGTCTTCTCGCTGACTCACTTTTTATCTCAAAGACTTTTTTTTTTTTTTACAAACAATTAAAGGGTACCTCTTACTTACTTGCATACAAAGGGTTACTGTTTGGTCATCTCACTATTAAAAAGAAGACCAAATAGCAATGGAAGCCCCCAGTTTAGTTACACCCCCCCCCCCCCCCCCCCCCGTCTTTATCTTTTTAAAGTATACAAAGATGACAAAGAGTCCCTTGTGCCTCAACAGAACAAATGCCCACTGCAAGGATGAGAAATTGCTGGCCTGTCCCCTGTGTAAGGTGATTGTCTTCTCCTCCCTTTGTCCAAATCTATGTATGTATGCATTTGAAAATTGCAATTCTGTGGAAATCTGATTTACCTCAACTTGATAATTTTAGACCAATCACAGAACTCGGAAGCATTGGACCAATCAGAGAATGCAGATTTTTGCAAGATTCCACTTTTCCAATTTCTGATTTCCAGTTTTTTTTGTAATTGTTTGCATTCTCTGATATAGACACAGAGCTGTTTGTGCAGCGTCGTGACCCCAGGGTCCCAAAAGTGAAACAGCTTGCTATTGGATGAATAGAGTGATGTGGGACATCGAGAAGTGGCTCGATCATCTCAGGGAGGAACACTGCTTCCAGCAAGGATGTTTACTTTACTGTAACGTTCCGTCTCGGCTTCTCTTTAATGGCAACACAGACAACAGGATCAACAACCAGACAGAAGTCAACCTTACCTTCAAACTTCCAAAATAAAAGTTTACTTGGTACGTCAATGGACAATGGAACACAGGATGTAAATTGGTAATAAGCTTTTTGCAGTGTTGTGCCACCCCAAGCTAAGGCAATACCTATATTGAAGGTTATGAATCATTTCTGAGCAGCTGAAAGCAATTTCCCATTCCAGGAACAGCACTAAGTGAATACGTTAAAAATGTAACAAATTCCCCTACCTTGCGGCTTTATGTGGAATGCAGGTTCCACCGACATCACCTCTGTTCACAAAGGATGAATTGAGGTAATGCATTAAATAAACTTCAACTTTAAAAGTGTTTTTTTTTTCTGCTTCTAGAAATGTTGCAAAAATGTACCTTTATGTTTTCAGAATGGGCAAAAAAAGTCAGTCAGAGCTGCACAATGCAACTTTACGTGGAAACAGTTCAGTCAGTCCTCAAATGCTATGATTTATCATCACCACTATGTACATCTGTCATTAGAGAGGTATGGAATCTGCATGCTCCACCCCCTTTTTAAATAAGGTGATTTCCTGGCTGTAATACCAATTCTCTCACTATAAGACTTTTAAACCTAAATTACGTATTGAAGAAGTTGCACATAGTGATCCCTTAGCTTAGTGCAAATGCCTCAGCAACAGATGAGCAGCAATAGCTTATAGAAAAAGTGAGCTATATAACATGGCATTTCTAGCCATCATATTGCTCAGACAATGTATGTATCATATAAATGCAGTGTGATGAACAACAAACACCCTTGGCCATGGGACCTAGAGGTGGTTCCACGGCGGTCATTACAATTTTTGTTTGGAGCAGCAGGAGTTGTCATAGGCCATGGGACCTAGAGGTGGTTCCACGGTGGTCATTACAATTTTTTTTTGGGGAGCAACAGGAGTTTTCATAGGCCATGGGACCTAGAGGTGGTTTCACGGCGGTCATCACAATTTTTGTTTGGAGCAGCAGGAGTTGTCGTAGGCCATCAGACCCAGGGCCGGGCCGAGGCATAGGCTGGAGAGGCTCCAGCCTCAGGGCGTAGTGTAGGAGGGGGCGCAGAATTCATTCAGCTGTCATTCCTAATTGTGTTTGAAGCAGAAAGAAATAAGAAAAGGGGATAAGGGCAGTGACTGCAAGCCAGATAACTAAATATTAAAGAGGAACTCCAGTGAAAATAATGTAGTAAAAAAAGTGCTTCATTTTTACCATAATTATGTATAAATGATTTAGTCAGTGTTTGCTCATTGTAAAATCTTTCCTCTCCCCGATTTACATTCTGACATTTATTACATGGAGACATTTTTACTGTGGGCAGGTTATGTAGCTGCTCCTAGCTGTTTTGGCTGTTAGAGACAGCTGTAAACAGCTATTTCCTGTCTGTGAACATTGTTACATTGTGGCAGTTTGCCCACAGTACCGCGGTCCCAGAGCTTCTTGTGGGAGGGGTTTCAGCACAAAATCAGTCATACAGCGCCCCCTGATGGTCTGTTTGTGAAAAGCATTATATTTCTCATGTAAAAGGGGGTATCAGCTACTGATTGGGATAAAGTTCAATTCTAGGTTGGAGTTTCTCTTTAAGGTGTTGGGGAGGTTGTGGGCCCTGTGGCACCTCTTAGTCTAATAGCAATCAGTGTGTGATGGCTGGGGTGGCAGGGATGGAGGGGTGCACTTTGGTGTCTCAGCCTTGGGTGCTGGAGGACCTTGTCCCGGCTCTGATGGGACCTAGAGGTGGTTTCACAGCAGTCAATATAAATTTTTTTGGGGAGCAGCAGGAGTTGTCGTAGGCCATGGGACCTAGAGGTGGTTTCACGGCGGTCATCACAATTTTTGTTTGGAGCAGCAGGAGTTGTCGTAGGCCATGGGACCTAGAGGTGGTTTCACAGCAGTCATTATACATTTTTTGGGGGAGCAGCAGGAGTTGTCGTAGGCCATGGGACCTAGAGGTGGTTCCACGGCAGTCATTACAGCCAAATGTTAATTTAGTCTGTCCAATCTTCATTGTGAATCAGTGAGAGGGGCCTTGTAATTATCACTGATCCATGACTCGTTCATTTTTATGAACGTTAGTATGTCCACATTGTCTGTGGACCCGGTGACCACCCCACCTGCAGCACTAAATACTCGCTCAGAAAGAACACTGGCGGCGGGGCTTGCAAGAACCTCCAGTGCATACTGAGCGAGTTCAGGCCAGGTATCCAGTTGTTTTGTCCAATACTCCATGGGCAGGGGCAAACGCATGATTTTTAAGGGGGGGATTCCTGAAAGTTCCAGAAGCACTTATGTCTTCGAGTGCTTCCGAATACAGGTGGCTTCATACTGCCCATTCACAAAAGTGCGCTGGTGTACTACGGAGCTACCTATCTTTGGAAGTACTCAAGGACACAAGTGTTTCTGAGGGCTTCTGGTAACAGCAAATTTGAATGGGGGACAGCGCTGGAACAACTCCCCGAGAGAGGAACGTTTTTTGTTCCTTTTGCTTTTTGCGATAAAGCGATGAATTTTAAGGCAGAAATTGGTCTCAATGTCGATTGCGCATGTTGCAAGATTGTCGGGCCAAAGTTGGTTGGTCGGGCGTGTGGTGGCCGATTTCGGAATGAGCAACGAAACCCCCACAGCTGCAATGTATAAATGTGCCCCCCCAGTGTGTGCATTTATACATTACCTGTCCAGTGTCAGCCTCCACGCGGTGTCCATTCATCTCTGACGTCAGACGCTGTACACCGCTAGCGTGTACGTGTGTATTCAGCTGTTAGAACCCAGCGAGATGGATGGACACCACACCGAGGCTGCTACAGGACAGGGAATGTATAAATGCACACACTGGAGGGGCACATTTATACATTGGGGGGCAGCGGTGGTGCGGATGCGGCGTGCTCAGCCGATTCCCTGAAGATTTCATGCTGAAATCAGGTGGGAATCGGCCTGTAGTATATGGGCAGCTTCGACAAGAGAAAAATGTATCTCTAATCAGATTCGATTAGAGATAAATTTGTCTCTTTGTCGAATATGCCCATAATCGTCAGGTCTATGGCTACCTTTATACTTGTACAGTGGCTGTGAATCCTAATTAGCTAATTACGTCTGCACAGGACCTAGAGGAGAGTTAATCTCAACTTCTATTTTTGGTCTATCATCTTATACGTTCGGGAGAAATATTTCCTCAAAACATGCATTTTATAGCAAATATGGTCCAGAGAAACAACAATATAAAGCTGAATCGCATTTTACCATAGCAGAAGTTTACATGTCTGTAGGGCACAGCTATTGTGTTTTTATTTCATTTATTAAACCAACGGAATCCCTTCCAAACATAATGACAAAATCTAAATGACTTGTAATGAAAATGTCAAGGAAACAAGTAGCATTACAATTGGGGATATTAAAGTGCTGAAATACAATCAGGAGTGTTTTCTTCTTCTGAAAAATTATGTTCTTGTCGTTTTATTGAAATGACAGCAGAACACTGAAACAAGTTTTTGAGCCTCTGAAATTGCAGGAGAAACAGTGTCCTAATTATTGGCTATTTTGTTGTTAAAAGGCAAGATTGGAAGAGATGTAGCCGGTAATAAATAATGGCAGAGGAATGTTTTTACATCAGATTTACTGGCCCATCGATTTTGCGATCATTCTTCAAAATCGATTTTCCCATCGATTTCCATTCACTTCTATAAGAAAATCAGAAAAACAATCGAAATCAGATCGTACTTGTCGAAAATTATCTCTCGAGCCATCTATTTGCCGGAACATCTCATGGTGTATTCCCAGCATAACTGTTCTATTAATGATACAATCCTGTTAATGATCGATCGTTTCTGATCAACGTGGTAATCGATTGCAAACCATTGTTCATGCCCATTAACGGCCAAAACTTGCTGAACAATTTGATAAGATTGATGAGGTCAATCCTTTTTTGGATCAATCCCATTAATATGATCAAATTGGTTAGCAGGTTTTTGGCCGTTAAAGGGCACAACCAATTGTTTCCGAATTATTTCCAGTGATCAGGAACGATCTATGCTATGATGTGGGATTGTATGGTTAATGGCCACTGTAAGAATGCATGCACAAGTCCAATTACAATTGCCCAATTTTATAACTTCGATTTTGTATGAGAGCTTTCCTGCACCTCTGTTAATAGTACTATTTCACACTACATGAAAGTGGTAAAATTGGACAGTCAACGGCCAATCAAAATTGCATTTGTGTACACGCCCTGAATCAATAATAGCCATGGATGGGACAGAAATGGATTACCTGACCTTCTCCTATATGCCAGAGGAGGCTGCAAGGATTATATCCCAAGTATAAGTGGCTTTCCTTAATAAGGCAGATAAGGCAACAAGATTACAGATTCCCAGAGTTGCTAAACTACACATTACATCTGAGCCTCATGCTAAAACATTAGCGGAGTACCACAGACTGCAACACAATGGGCAATGATTTGGAAAAAGGCCTCATTCCATGCTATGTTGTTAATAATAATAATCAGAACATTTATAGAGCGCTTTTCTCCTGTCGAACTCAAAGCGCTCAAGAGCTGCAGCCACTGGGACGCGCTCAAGAGGCCACCCTGCAGTGTTAGGGAGTCTTACCTTGAACCCCTTAGTGAATAGGTACTGACCTAGCCAGGATTCAAACCATGGTCTCCCATGTCAAAGGCAGTGTCCTTAACCAGTACACTATCCAGCCACTGTTGTGAACCTTTGAGTGAAAACAAATTGAATTACCCAAATTAGTGACAAAACGACAAGAACTTAAAACTAAGTTAAAAGAATTGATTGCAGCAGGGGCCTATGCAAAATTTGAACAGAAGTTTGTGACATATTTGGAGTTGCATCAAAAGAATATTGAATCCACGAAAAGAAAAAAATACCAGCGAGATGATTATGGCTATACCCAAGGATATGTATACTTTTTGCAAAGACCTATATAAAAACCACGTGTCACACATAAACCTAAAGTTGGACCAACTACTGGTTGACAATAAAGTCGATCTAATCAAGATATAATATACCAAAGAGGGCATATATCCAACAATCTGTCCAGCATGGAAGGAAGCGGAGGAGAAGGCACAGTAGTAGCAGGGTGAAACATCAGTCGTCTGTGATTGACAGACGCATCCATAACACATGAAGTAATTGTAGTTAATATCTCATTGGTGGCTCTAACCCCATTACAGTTATCTGTCCTCAACCATGGTCTTTCATTTGCCCCCACCAAGTGGCCTGACCCTTTACAGTTAGACATTGATTTCCACCTTTTTTTCACACCATTATTTAAAACATTATTCCTCTTTATCAAGATAATTTAATTCATGTAGCTCCCCTCCCATAGAGGTAGACCATTTATCCTTACAAGGTACACAACTTAGATCAAAAAGTCCTTTCCAACCACCATCATGCCAGATCATTGACGTTTTTATGCGGAAACAGTACAAAGTGATGTGGACTCACTATTAAGCAGAATTAACCTGATGGGGATGACCATTTAATATAATCTTAATAAGGAAGAACGACAAGCAACTGGCTAATAATACAACACCGACCATTAAGCCGTTCGATAAGGGCAGGCAGTTGTCATGATGGGTGCAACCAAATATCATGCTGACATTTTGTGATCATGTCACTGCAGGACATTCAAGATTTATCCGGCATTGTTCTTCGGGCTGTGGAAGAAAATATATAATTTATGAGAAACTGGCTAAAGTTTTTATTCAAGATCACCTCATAACCCATTTTGTACATTTTCCCTAAGATACACAAGGGCTTGGACAATTCACCTAGGTGACTCATAGTGGCCAGTGTGGACTCTTGATAGAGACACTAACATGTTCCTCAATGTGTTGGAGAATATTCCACCACTTGTAGATGAATGCTTACTAGTAAAATTAGATGTTGAAAGCCACACTTTGCCACACTATTCCACTGGAATAGTGGAATAGAGGTATTGAAATACATGTTAGAAATTGCATCTGATTTCTCTCCAGTACAGGTCAAATTTGTATGTATTCTGTTGGAGGTAGTATTCAGATTTAATTACTTTTGATCTAAGGAGCAATTTTATATGCAAATGAGGGGTGTGGCAATGGTGATCAAATGTGGCCCCGCCCTACACAAATATCTACATGTGCGTATAAAGATATGCATATTTACACAAACAAATTATTTCAAAAACACGCCCTCCAGTGGTATAGATACATAGATTATGTTTTTTGTGTGTGGACGGGGCCCACATTTGACCTAAGAAGCCCTATTAACAGAGTTTATGTCCATCTGTAATGAGATCAAACTTACATTACATAACTCTAGGGACCAGATAAGTTTCCTGGACACTATGGTCTTGCAAAGGGGTAAAAACCTGGTACAGACCTCTGTACTAAACCTATGGATGTTAACTCCCTACTCCATTATGGGATCTTCCATCCAGAGGCATCTCTGAAGTCTGTACCAATTAGCCAGTTTCAGAGAGTACAGAGGATTGTAAAGCATCAGACACTTCTCGCCGCCTCCGCTCCGCACACCACCGAAGTCTTCCACTAGGGCAGCGCAGTAGGCGGGCAGTTGGTGGGCCAGCTCGTGTCACATACTCCAGGTGACTGTGACGTGTGGGTGAGGATCCTTTTGACACATCCAATCAGGGGTTAGCCATTGTCCCATCTGGTCCAGCTGGGTCTGTATGACTGTGTCTGGCTGCTTCTTGATACTGGCAGTAATATATAAGTTAAATGGTATGATGGTTTACTGTGCTGTATGGCTTGATAAAGGAACATTCCCTCTGAAATGTTGCTAATGTATGCTGTACTACTTGATCTGCTAATGCAATAAAAAGAGCTTATCAATTATCTCTGGATGGTGCCGGTCTTCATGTTTACAAACCCTAAGGGAGGCTTTACGTGGTGGATTTTGGGGTGTCTTAAGCCTAGTACATACATCCAATTTTAATTGGTCAATGACTGAATAATTTTACCACCTTCATGTAGTAAGATCACTTACCCACACAATACATTCATTTACGTTCTAAATCTGTTGGCACTCTTACTACAGTGTGTACCAGGCTTAAGGAGTAGTTTTGAGCTAGGGTAAAATTATCAATTGGTACTAGGGCAAAATATCTTTTGAGGGTAGGGTTAGATCTGTAGATTTGGGGTAAAGCATAGGGGAAATGTTATGGTTATGGTTAGGCACCAGCCAGGTGTCAGTAATCCTGTGCTTACCAGGTCAAGTGCTGCTGCCACCACTGGCAGCGCATCTGGGACGTCCAGTGCGGCTGGCCACAGTGGCAGGGATAGTGTCAGCGATGTTCTTGCGGGGACCCAGCCGCGTGATACTCAGACTGTAAATGAGGGCAGACGCATGCGCTGGCAGCGTCGCTCCTCTTATGCTCTAAGGAAGCGTGTCAGCTGACCAGCTGTCAGCTGACACGCAAGGCTCCACCTCCGGTTCCAGATTGGCCGAGCGGCTGGGGGACGTGTTCTTCTGCTTACCCGGGCTTCTTAAAGTGAACCTAAAGCCTGATAAAAAAATGAGATTAACTCACCTGGGGCTTCCCTCAGCCCCCTGCAGCCGATCGGTGCCCTCGCAGCTCCGCTCCGATGCCTCTGGACCCGCCGGCGACGACTTTTGGTTTCGCCGTCACCGGCCGACAGGCATGGGATCGCGAGTGATTGTTCGCGTTCCCAGCCTGTATATCTCCCCCTATGCTGCTATTGCGGCCAGGAGGTCGCAATAGCAGCATAGGGGGCGATATACAGGCTGGGAACGCGAACAATCACTCGCGTTCCCATGCCTGTCGGCCGGTGACGGCCAAACTGGAAGTCGTCGCCAGCGGGTCCAGAGGCATCAGAGCGGAGCTGCGAGGGCACCGATCGGCTGCAGGGGGCTGAGGGGAGCCCCAGGTGAGTTAATCTCATTTTTTTTAACAGGCTTTAGGTTCACTTTAAGCGCTGTTCTGACACTTGCTCACTGTCTGCTCTAGCTAACACTTCGCAATGAAGGCTTTAGACCCTAGTCAGTTCCGTGTGTGGCTTGAACCAGCAGGACCCCGGGGATTCCATACTAGCTCAGCTTACATATATATTGATTACTTGCGTTTGACTATTGCTTGTTTCTCTGACTTCTCTTTGCCTGCCGATTCTGTACCTTTGCCAATCTGATCTGTTGCCGACCTCTGCCTGATTACTTACTTAGATTTTGCCTGCCGATTTTGTATTGAATGGTTCTGAGGGCCAGATTTGGCCCATGGGCCGGAGTTTGACATGTATGTTCTAGAGACATAGGAAGATATCTAAGAGAGAGTTAGGACCTTCATGTCTGTAGATTATATAATCTGTAGGATTAAGGTGTGGTCAACAGTATCAAACAGGATCACAACACGAGGGATGAGCATAGCATAATGGCCTTTGCATTTAGTTGTAAGGAGATCATTGGCCGCTTACGTAACAGCTGTTTCTGTGGAGTGGTTCACGCAAAAGCCAGACTGGAACTGATCAAGCAGGGAGTTAGCAGATTTACACATACCGATTTCCACCGTGGAAAGTCGATTTCTGATCAGAAACTCGGAAAGCGGAATTTGGAAGCTCATCCCTAATATATTGTCACAATTGCAATATGGTGTTAAAAGCATTTTCTTTTCTTTTACAATTGCCTTTCTATGATAATAAAAATATGCTCAAAACAAAGCTTTAAGATTTAGTCATCTTTGTCCATTCATGATAACACATATAGCCATCTGTCATGTGAGAAGAGTGAATTAGATAACTTTGATTAATAACTTACTGGCATGAAATGCTGTTTAAGCAGAAAAGGAAAAGTTTGTGGCATATAAATGCACTTTGTGAAGCTTGATAAATCGCTTCTATTGTCTTCTTATCGTGACGTGTGCTGCATGCTTGCTTCCTCTGATTTGGTTTCCACTGAATGACAGCCATTGATTACAGTCGCTTGTGTACAGCAGGAAACTTACTGAGCACATCTAAAGTAAAGGAATAGATGCAAACTTTCATAATCCAATCTGGTCAATTTAATTGCAGAGACATTGCATCCAAATCAGCTGGAACAAAATAGGTCTGGGTTTATTGTTTAATGAAATACATTTCTGTCCTGCCACCTCAAAGTGTAGACAAAGTTTTGTTGAATCCATCTTATGCTATCTTCTATTTTATCTGTTTCTATATATTTTTTCGTAATATGAATATTATTTTTCTTACATAGAAACACTGGAAACGTAACTACATGTTTGTTTTGCTGTTTTCCACCTGTTAATGTTTTATGACCAGAAGCAAAAGTCTCTAAGGGCTCATTCACACTAGAAGCACTTTTTAAAATCACTCCCATCCACTTTCATTAAAATTGCGGAAAAATCCCCGCAATTTTCACGTACGCGATTGTGAAATCACGGTGATTTTTCCGCAATTTTTACAGCGATTTTAATAAAAGTGAATGGGAGCAATTTTAAAAAACGCTAATCAATCGCAAAACGCTCAGAAAAGCACTTCTGGTGTGAATGGGCCCTTACTGTTAAGGCTGGTACACAACAGGCAATATATTTCTCTTGGTTGACAATGATCCAATCAAAATTATCAGAATGGCCTTTCATTGGAAGTGAATTCTTTTACCAACTGACCGGCAGTGACCTATACGCAATCAGCTACTCAGTCTGCCTACCCAAGCTGCTAGAGGAGAGGCCTGGCTGACATGCAAACAACCAAGTGTGGAGCAAGTTTCATAAGCACTGGGTAGAAGCAGAACATGATGGTCAGCATGGGTTTGTTCCAGCTCTCCTGCACACAGATGAAGATCTTCAGCTCCTGAAATAACTGCAAAAGTAGTACAGAGGCGCCAACAGGGTAAAAACAATATTTCTTTAAAATGGATAAAATGAAGTAGGTAGCGGTGGACTTACCCCTCCAAAACAGACACAAAAATTGCTGATTTAAACAAAAATCAGTTTATTTACATACTCCGAAGTTGTTCAGAGTATGTAAATAAACTGATTTTTGCTTAAATCAGCAATTTTTGTGTCTGTTTTGGAGGGGTAAGTCCACCGCTACCTACTTCATTTTATCCATTTTAAAGAAATATTGTTTTTACCCTGTTGGCGCCTCTGTACTACTTTTGCCGGTGTTTCCACCCCTGGTGGAGGGGAATTCTTCTTTTTTCCCGATCTACAGAGAGCAACTTCTTAATCCTGAGTGGGGACAGGTCTAATCTCCTCACCTGCCTTCATAGTGCTTACCTGGACCTTAACCCTTGTTTGTGAGTATAACCTACCTATACTTACCTTCCATACCCAATTTACAGTACATACTACACTATACTGGGATCTCGGCGTCTTCCCTTATATAGCTCCTGAAATAAGGTCGGCACGGAGGAGCCAGCGAGTCTGACATCATCATGCCCACCGGCCAGGAGCAAGCAAGGATCATGGTAGAAATAGCCGGGGACCTGTTAACTACTGCACCGGAGGTATAGTGATCGAGTGGGATGCTGCATAGGAGCCACTTATCACAGAGGGGCAGCAGCTGGCAGCATTATTTGATGAGCTTTTAGTCTCCTAGGAGTGCGGGAGTGCAATTCTATACGGCATTGAGAAGCCCAGTGTTTTAAAGTTTTACACAATGGAGTTTTATTGTCTGTTTTTTTTTTTCATACGGATTAAAACAAATTTTATAAGTGAAGATAGAGATCTGGAGTGGCTGATTCTGCATAGCAGTGAGGAGTGTGATTAAATGCGCATAACCTACCTGCGGCCGGGGATTATACTATTTTCATGTTTCCCCATATAAGAATGCATTATTCAGCACGTGACCCACCGAAGCTGCCTGCTATGAGGAGCGAGAGATAACCGCTCTCGCTCCTACTTTGCCCAGCCAATCCGCCCCCAGAAGGAGACTTCCATGTGTCGGGCTGCTGCCGCATCATTAGTTGTTTGTCATCGGCAAACATAGGAGGGCACGTCATAATCCTTCCCTTCGGCTCCTGCTTCTGATGCTTTCAGGAGCAATGACGCACCCTCCTCCAGCTTATATGTTTGCCATTGCGTAGCAATGACAAACAACCAATGATGCGGCAGCAGCCCGACACACGGAAGTCTCCTTCCGGGGGGCGGATTGACTGGGCAGAGTAGGAGCGAGAACGGTTGTCTCTCGTTCCTCATAACAGGCTACTTCGGCGGGTCACGTGCTGAATAATGCGCTCTTGTATGGGGAAACATGAAAATAGTATAATCCCTGGCCGCACTGTGAAAAGGAATCCCCTCTCACATAATGAGCTGCCCCATTAGCTGTCACCGTCAACTTGTCAGGGGATCAGTCTTTAAGGAAAAGAAACACTGCACAGCAAAAAGATATACTGTGTTCGCACAGACTGTTATTGCAATTTTGATTTATGCTACTGACAGAAATTTGTTAAGTTTGATAGAATTCCTTTAAGTGCAGGAAGGTTTCACCCTGCGATGAGTAGAGCAGAATGCAATACATTACGCTCTATTCTTTGGGCACAGGGTGAGCCGACTGATGGCCACTCAAATTCCCAACGGTGTTAAATACCATTCCCCCTCCCAGTTGTAGCAACTCAGAGGGACACGTAATTTGGGGACCGGCAATCGCATTACTGCTGTAGCGGCGCCCAACTCAGGTGCCACGTGGCTCACGCATGGCGCCAAAAGCACCTGCTGCATAATTTAGAACATGTGGGAAGTTTGTATAGTGCCATTTGTAAAAATTTAGCAGGTATTTCGTTTTTAGGGAGATGCAAAGGCCCTCTGCTTGCTTATCTTGTTTTATCATTAGGAATAATTGGGGACCCCAGGAGCTTTTCTATACTAAGAGACTTTGCCAGGTTCACTGAAAAGGCCTGCAGGTCCCCTTATGAAATGCTTTTTTTTAAATTAGCCTTCAGCCTGCCTTTTTAAAAAAAACATCAGAATATTAGAGCTTCATTTAGGCTTACAGTATAATAAAGCCATGTTAAAGAAGGTTAAGTTATGCTTATTGTTAAAGAAAAGTAAAACTTACCAATATGGTTTTTCATGCCAAGGATTAAATAACATACACACGGCAATCTCAAGGTTTATGCCTGGTGTTTGGGGTTTCTCCTACAGGCACCTCGAGCTGGAGGGTTTTAGCAATACATTTTTCACCCTAATGAGTTTTTTTATAGGATGTGTTTTTAGACTTTTTTTAATATTAACTTTTTTTTTTAGCAAGCAGGCCACAGTGTGGGGGTGGCTGAGCCTATAGAACGGCCAGTTGGGGAAAATTGTGCATTTGTGGACACTCAGATAGTTTATTATTAAAAACTTATTTTGGGAGTAATTGACCAAAGAGTTGTTTTAAAGATTGCATACCCTGAAGAAACTGGCTGGCGGGGAGGTAAAATGTGTAGGTAGATAAAGGTTTACATAATGCAAGTCTACTATGGAGTATTGGCTGAAGATGTCCTCATGTGTTGAGTTGAAATTTAATCGACCTATGTTGTAGTATATATCTGCCGGTTTCTCTTTTCTTGCCTTTAAATATTCATGGTCTATTGCCAAGGAACAGGGACTGGACAGAGTATGTTTATGGTTAATATTTATGGTTAATGGTTAATATTTAGTCCAATCACTAATCAGCATAGTTTATACATTTTTTGCAGCATCTTATTTTCAGCTTTTACCTCGGAAACAGTGAGCCTCTCCCTATTCTTCTATTGTTACTGGCTTAATTTTATTGGGGGTTATTTTACCCATGCATAAAGCAAGCAGGTTGGTATTTTTAAGCCAGTGGAAATGTAGTCCAAATGTGGATTGATAGTGTATTTAAATACTTATTATTTCCGTGTATTGACCAAGGTGTTGTTTAAAAGGTTACTTGTTGATGTTTCTGTGTTATTTTATTATTAATAGTTTGTTATTTAATTCACTAAATAGGTGTCATCATTTTAAGGTAAAAATACCTAAGCAAGAATTTTTTTGCTGGGCTAAAATGGAGTTTGGTGGCCCAGTGCAGTCTCTGGCTCACTTAGACTTAATGGGCCAATCCAATTTACTTTTTTTCAACGTTTTCTCCAGGAGATATGTTTTCATCTTAAGATGATATGGGGAACATAGGTACAACCAAAAAATGTACAGCGTCTTAAGCATCGCAAATATTGCAACAAAAACTGTAAAAATTAGGAGGATAACCCTGCCCTTGCATGCTTACAATCTAAAGGGTAGTGGGAGACACATTAGGTAATGGGGGGGGGGGATGATGAATGAGGCAGTGAACCTTTGCCTCATTGTGAACAGATAAGTAAATAGGGGCTATAAAATATTATAAGCTTGTCTAAAAAGGTGTGTTTTAAGAGTGCATTTGAAGATGTCCAGGTTTGGAGCATGAGGTACGGATTGTGGAAGAGTGTTCCAGATGAGGGATGATGATCGTGTAAAGTCCTGGATGCGAGCATGAGAGGAGGTAAATGTTGCATTATGGTAACGCACTACTGCAGTGCTTTACCTCTAAACACAGACATTAAACAGATACAGGGAAGCATACTTTTAATTGCCTGTATGCTCCACTGTATCTACCATATGCGACAGTAACGCAGCATTAAGGTGCGTTGCAACCTTTTTCATTGCGTTGAAACTTTGCATTGCAACTTTAAGGTCACATTGCAACGCAACTTCCTACTGTGAACCTAGCCTGAAAGTACTAAAAAGTAGATTAAAAAAAGTCCTGTCCAAATTATCCTGAGTTTTTTCTTGCTTGCTGGTGGCTTAAAGGGCAAATTATTGATAAGATGTGAAAATATTATCTAGAAGAAGATTTAGGAGAAAAAGTGGATTGGATCAAGCCCATGAGTCTTACCCATGTATATACTGTATACAGCAAAAGTCGACACCAGGACAAGTTTTACTCAGTAATGTGTCCACTTTTATATCCACCTAAATTCATCAGATGTTCTTCAAACTTGATTTATTGCTTGGTACAGACTTGATAAAGGACATTAGGACATCCAAAACAGCTGTTGCTATTACCTATGCTGCGCATCTTAGCAAGTAAGTAGAATTAATCACCATAAGTCATTTTGGAGGTCACTTTAAAACATACTGCCTTCCCCTCATACACAGGGAAACGTCCTTATGTGCAGTGAATGGGTACCTAAAAAATGCCTCCAACTGTGCAAAGTTAATCTCTTTATCTCACAAGGCAGTCCACCACCTGTAAGATAAAAACACGCCTATTCACAAATATGAAGAATCATGAAACATGCTGAGAGCTTCAGACATATAGATCAGTTTGTTAATTCAGAGCTAGGTGCCAGCTTCTAAAACTTCTCAGAGCAGGGCGGATGGCACATAATGTCAGCTCCCCCAACCAATTTTGTCTACTGAGTCCACAGGGGTCAATAGAGGAGAATTTTATTTTTCATCAGTTCCTCAAAGCTATTAAGCTCCTAAAACATGGCTTTTTATACTCAAAAGGACACACAGAGTGCATTCAATCTGTATGCATAAATTAATATATGTTGTCTAGTTATCATCACCTATGTTGTACTTTTGGATACTTTTTCACTGCTGAGATATTCCATTTATTTTTGGTGATAACAGAAGGCCATTTGATTATATTTTTCTGAAAGTAAAGGTGAAGCTAGATTTGAATGAAGCTCTGCCTTGTGCAGTGCAGACTTTATCTGTATGTACTAAATATTGCCAGCTATTAGGTGGCAAGAATTTGGAGCCTTTGATTCATATTGGACCAACTTGAGTTTACTGAAAGGTCAGTGAATTAGCAGTTGTATAAACACACAGGCGGTAAGAGCAGTTTCTTAATAAGGCACTTGGCTTCAATACAAATACCACTAGGCTTTTATTGTTAACCTACTGAAGAGGACTTGGTGAACTGCGAATTTGCAAAATGCATTGTCAATTGAATAAAATAGAATTTTGCCTTTTTTAGTTGTGTGGTTATTGGAGGTAAGGCCATTGCTTTTCTCCCGTTAATTGTTTTTTTTTTTTTGTTTATTTTATTTTTTTAATTATTTAATAGTTTTGATGCCTTCTATATAACCTTGTTTGTTTGTTTTTTTTGTTTTTTGTTTTTTTTGCTAAATTACTTGGTAAGGGCAGTGCTACTTTATTAGTGAAGGACTCATATTTAATAGCTATAAGGCAAGCCTATGGGAATGGGATCACGTATGATCTCCAGCCCGGGGACATTTTAGTTATTCTGTCCCAGGGCGTACCAGGAGAGCCCAGCTTCTGGCTCTGTAGTAAATTTTGCATAGTAGGGCACACAGTATATTTTTTAGGGCTAGTTCACACGGAGCGATTTATCAGTGATTTGCTGATCACTGGCGATCAGCGAACTGCTGCTGCTAATGCAAGTCAATGAGAGTGTTCACACTGTAGCAATCGCCAGTGATTAGCGATTTGCTGATGGTGCGTGCAGCATTTTTGGAGCGATTGCATTTCAATGTTATGGAGTCACAAAACGCAATCACTCCTAAATCACTTCCCTGTACAGTGAAAAAAACAGCTTTTTGCTGATCGCCGGTGAGCACCAGACAACCTTTTCTTTTATTGCACTGCAATAATGGGGGAAGGGGGTGGTGTTAATCAGCTCAATACACTTTATTTGGAGGGACATTTATGGAGGGGTCACTCTGCCACTTCATTAACCTATGGGAGGGGTGCCAGGGTGCTTCTTTCTTTTATAGAAGGGCATCAGACTACTTTATTTTTTATGGAAGGTAGCATTAGCCCACTTTCTTCTATTACGGGAGGAAGCAGTGCAAAGCGTCAGTTCTATTAGGCACAAATATTTAACATTGTAGCACCTGCACCATCTATGCTTAATGACTCAATGTCAACATAATCAGAGGTGGACCTCACATAGTTTTGAAGGTTCTGCACCCATGCCATGCAGGATTTATGCCTCAGAGGAATATTTTAAGGAATTAAAGGATTTTACTTTTATTTAGGTGGATTTAGTTCTTTAGGCTTATTGAGAGAATAGGTCTTGTTGGGTGGATAGGAAGAAAAAAGGATGTTACAGCAGTGGTAGAATAATTAGCATCTGGGTGGGGGAGGGAGCTCAGAATTATGAATTATTATGAGGATGATTTGAGTTATGCATTAAGGAAAGTTATTATTAACCATTGGAACTGATAAGTAGGTGGAGTGAGTGGGTGGAGTTAAGGATTGGAGGGACAGTCAGAGTAAGGCATTCGATCAATGGGTTAATGTAGGAGTGTGTGTGTGTGTGTGTGTATGTGGGAGGGTTACTTTAGGCACAAGTTGGAGAGGTTAAAATTAAGCATAGTTTGGGGTTGAACATGTATATGTAGGTAGAAAAAAACAGTTTTGTAAAAGTAATACTTCTTAATGGCTAACTGCCACCTCCTCCCACCATGCAGAGTAGCAAGTAGTGGGAGTGTCTGTAATGTTTTCATCCTTCTAGTTGCTGCTTTACAGCAGAACACTTTCTGCTGCCATTCGCTAGTTCCCAATCACGTGACCCTCATGGTTTTCGGGGACCAAGTGGGGTCCCATGCTATCATTTTTGCAGGGGGCCCTATTAAGTCTAGTTATGCCCCTGGTCAGAGCAGTTGGGGGAGTAAACTGAAATTGCCAGCTTTACCAATACTCAGGCTCTGCTGCACTGCTTGGTGCTGACAGCTCATGGCAACTTAGTCAATAGAGAAAAGTTTTCCATGTTTCTGATTGGCTACTAGAGTTAAATCTGTTACACAGCAAAACCTTATATTTAGTTCTTGCATTGCTTTTAGGAAAAAGCATTCAAATAAATGTGTTTTTCTTCACAAATGTTGTTTAAAAGGCAAACCTTGCAACAAAACCATTTGCCAGCTTAGCTCAATTTGTTTTCTCTTTCTTAGGTGAAGTTTTTGAGTCAGATGGAGATTTGGATGTTGCTTAAGTGTAAAGAAAAGAAACCCCCAGATGGGTTGCCCAACTGACAGATGACACTGACAGATGACACCAGCTCTTCCCCTGACAGTATTAGGAAAATATTTATCTATCGGCAAGTACATTAGCGGGCTAGAAAGCGCTGGAGCATAGCGAGTTATTGCTTGGCTAATTTCCCCGCCAGCATTAGAGGTTACAAGATGCATTACAGCCTTTACTCTCTCCTGGTAATGTTTCTTAAAAGGAATTACTAATAAGTTGGCAACAGGAGAGTAGCCCATAGATCAGCACTGAAAGTGGGACAAAGTGAACATGTACACCTTGTTAGCTATTCATATATATGCTTTGATGGGGTGGCTCAGGAGCAAATGCTAATAGGACACAACGTAGGCTGTCCATAGAATATACGTTTACTAAAATAAATGGAGCAGCTCTTCCTTCTGTGCTTCAAGATGCATTTGGGACAGAAGCTACGCCGGTTGGGTGTTGATTAAAAGGCCCACCACAGCTGCTGACATGCTAAATATATGGCTTTCAGAGGCTAAGGGAAAACGAGTACAACATGTAAAGTAACAGAGCAGCACTGCTGTGCTGAAAGGGAAAAATGTTTAAAAAACAATTTTTGTCTACATTTGGAATAGAATACACACGTTTTTAAATGTGAACTACAATGATGGTCTGTTCAATTAATCCTTAAAATCGTACTGCATAATATCAATTAATCCTAAAAATCAATTCATCCTTAAAATCACACTGGATCTGAAATGTGCAATCCTGAAATCGATTTAGATTTTATGGAAGTCATAGTTTTTGCCAACCTTGAGACTGGTGCCATTGTCAGTCAATAGCAGACAAGGAAATGTACTTAAAATTTCTATATTTGATCAGTGCGCTCCTCAGTAGATATTCTAAATATTAATAAATCTTAATAAATCTCTGTCTGGTCGGATCGCTATTTTTCAATTGTGTGTGTCACACTACGTACAAAATTTCTATTCTATGGAAACAGCACTCAACAACCTACATATTAATACACAAGATGGTCCAAAAACGTGATTGCTAATCGTTAGTGGTTGGCCTATTGTTCCGGTGAGAATATATCATTACTGCTATGAACTGTATATGAAGGATTATTGGTTGGACTATTAACTGGATACCTGTGGATCACACCTATTGAGGGTGTTGTGGACTTTTTAAATGTGAAATCTTGTGTATTAATCTTGTGTATTAATATGTAGGTTGTTGAGCGCTGTTTCCATAGAATAGAAAAGGAAATGTACTTACCGATTTAGTTTGTAACCATAATTAGGAATCATATTTTGCAATTATGCATTATTTCAAATAATTTTGTGCTGACTTAAGCTGTTAATAGCATAGCTCTCATACATCCTATCACCACCAAAATTGCTACACACAGTGTGGTAGGGGGATCAGTGAAAACAAGTCACACCTTTTTTTTTCAAAAAAGACCTTGTAATTTTTGAAAAAATCTATTTTAAATATTTAAAGGATAAAAGTTTTGTAAACTTGGTAAAATTACATTTTGCACAGCAAAATGTGACGATAACATGTATCATATGATCGACTCTTCCGCATCCCTGCGCGTACCCTCCGCATCCCCGCTCGTCCGCGCGCGCGTCAGATTCGATACCCACTCGTCCCCGCCGGCCCCGCTTATCTTCCGCTCGATTCCCTGCCATTGTCCGATCGTGGGGAACGAGCAGGGAATCGGCGGTGGCGAGATCGGACCTGTCCGATCTTATCAAGTGAGCTGCATCAGCGGCTTGATTGATAAGGCACATCGCAGCGTGTAGACCTAGCTTTTGACCTGTCCTGAACTGTTTTCTGCAAAAGAAAAACACAATACAGCTGAGATAACCTAATCAGAAGTCAGAGCTCTCCAGGACTTTCAAAGTCACAGAGCTCAATGGCTATTTGCATAGATAACAACTGGACTTTCTTAACTCTTCCTGTACTGGAAATAAATATTAGACTTATGTCTCTGCTCCTAATGCTTTATTTCTTAGCTGTACTACACAACCAATTCATTATATCATAATTTTTTTTCGCTTCAGTGTCTCTTTAAATTATGTTTGTTAAGGTACACATTACCACAAGAACTAGGAGCAATTTATTTTTTCACACAGGTCTGCCTCTCTGCTATAAAATTACCCCATCATTTCCAGATACAGAAAATGACAGCCCTGCAGGACTGGACCATTTTTTTTGCACAGGGGGTTAGTATCAACTCCTCGGTGTATACTTTAGTAATCACCTTGCTGAAATAAACTTATTCAGGTGGTGGTGGTAAAGGGTTAGGTTTCCAGCAATGTGTGTTTATTGTCTACACTTTTCTGACTGCTCACTCAAGCATTATCAGTGTTTCTTCCCCTCCCAGCACAAAGCATCCATAGCCTTGGAAGTTACAGGACATCCTTCTAGCCCTAAGTGTAACATCACAAGCAGCCAGTCAGGAGTCTTGAATACATATCTACTTGACTGCTTATTATATTACAGCAATAGACTACCTGTTATGTTACCTTTTCTGATCAGCTTGTTTACCTCTTTCAACTCTTCTGCAACACAGTTAAGGAGATTTGTGAGCTGGTCTGGAGTCAAATCTATACATTTCACTTTGCTCTAAAGCTTTATTCTTTTCCCACAATAGAACAATCATGATTATTAGGGCATAAAATGAGGAGCTGACAGCAACCCCCCTGTGCAGGCAATGGTTTAGTCACACTGAAAAAGGTCCTTTGTGAGCTGTGTAAGGAGTGAAGAATGATTTGATTTTAAACCATAGGCAAGACGTTTTTAATCAGGATGATACCATTTATTGGCGAACTTAGAAGAAAAGCAGTAACCTTTCGGCTATGAAACCTTTGTCAGACTGATTCCTGTATAGAGAGAGTGTTGTGCGAATAAACAAGTGCCCCTAGCACTAATGGCAAAGTGTACCCTAATATAGAGTATTTTAAAAAAAAAAATGTTATCAATTGTTGCCCTTGAACTGCTAAAGTCAGCACAAAATTTTGCATCATTATGCGTAATTACAAATGGATTACACAAAATCAATTGCATTTTCAAATTGCAATTACTTGTGGCCATAATTGCAAAATTTACATGAAATTTTACGTCATTGTAATTAGCAGATTATGATCATCACTAATGCTGGCAAGATGCTTTGCAGTTTTGTTTTGCTTTGAATGAAAATACTAAAAAATCCAAAAGTAAGTAGACCTGACAACTCTAGAGCAGGTAAATGGCTCCACTGCTCTACTCGCAATCTAAGGTGTGTCTGCCCACCTCTGGGATGAAAAAGTTATAATGGGGAGTCCAGTCTGGGCTAGAGGTCCATCACTCCTCCCTTACAGTCCAAAGCCAGAATCGTGCCCATTTAGGACTCAACCCTCCACGGATGTATATCCAATATTTATTGCATGTCAATGGCAGTAGTACAGTTTGTTATACTGCTGTACTACTGCCATTGACATGCAATAAATATTGGATATACATCCGTGGAGGGTTGAGTCCTAAATGGGCACGATTCTGGCTTTCCACTGCTCTACTTTACATATGTGGGACACAGACGGTGGCTACAGAAGGATTGCAAGAGAAAGGCCCATTTATTACAGGGAAAGAGTGAAGAAATGGGACCCCTTGCTCTGGGGGCTTCTCCCCAGTAGTTATGCCACTGATTATGTATCTAATTTCTATTTAGAAGTTTTTTGTAGATAAGATTAAAAGACAAATGAGGCAAGAGGGATGTGGAGGCTGACATATTTATTAAATTTTAAGCAATACCAGTTACCTGGCTGTCCTGCTAATACTCTGCCTCTAATGCTTTTAGCCATAGACCCTGAACAAGCATGCAGCAGATCAGGTGTTTCTGACATTATTGTCAGATCTGACAACATTAGTTGCATGCTTGTTTCTGGTGATTTTCAGACACTACCACAGCCAAATAAACCAACAGGACTGCCAGTCAACGGGTACTGTTTAAAAGGAAATAATAAATATGGCAGACTCCATATACCTCTCACCTCAACTGTTCAGGTAGAAAACTCAGGAGAAATGTGGTCAGGGCTACATTGTCACATTCTCAGTATTGTGATGTGTGTGACATCACCCAAACCCATCCTTGCTGTCTTTTGTCCCATCACACACCCCATGCCCATTGTCTGCTTCACCATCTCTGTCCACTGTCAATTATCTCTGCTACCTGTTCTTCCATCTTGTTGGATTGCGACTGATCTCACTGGCTCTTGCATGATACATCTCTGCCATCCCTGATCTCCAGTGCCGATTACCCATTCTATTCCACTGTATCACCTTTCTGCTGCCTCCCCTGTCTGGATAAATAAAATGATAACTAGTATATGAAACAGTTGTCATCAAAATGGTTCAGTGACAGCAAACGTTCATACATCTAAGAAACCAAACAAAACAGGCCACCCTATGGCTGTTGTTGAATGATGGTAGAAGAACAATACTTGTACGACAGACAAGCAAAAATATATTTGAGAAGCAGACAAATCTAAAAATGCTGACAACCAAAACTGTAGCTTGTTATTTTATGAGCACAAGAGGATTTTATATTCAAGTTGTGGCTGCTGGTATCAAACATTAGGATAGATCACCCACAGAATATGCAGCATAGCAACAAATACCTGCAAGCGTAGCTAAAGGGCCAGATTACAGACAAGCCTTGTTATACTGAATGTACTACTGCTCACTCATTATTTGTTTATGCTGAATAAATTATTTTACTGCAACTAATACTTTCTGTTTATTTTTGCAATGCAAGCCTTAAAGCGGAATATAACCCTGCATTTCAACTTTGCTCTAAAACATTATTTACAGCATATTATATGCAAAAAGCATTTTTTTTTTTTACTAAACCAGCATTGGAAGCGTTAAACACAGAGGTTTTAAGTTCCGTGGAGAGATATGCAGACGTTCAGATAGTTACATTCTATTTAGTTATATGTATATATTTAGAAACGTTACACACTCTTTGGCTGTCCTCCAACTCCTTCTCAGTGAGAGAGATGAGTCACATTCAACACTTAGATACATTTATGTAAACAAAATGTATCTATCTCAAGTTCGGATGCGTCTGCAGAAATCTCCAGGAACTTTAAAGCCCTGGTCTAGTAAAAAAAAAAATGCTGGTTGCATATAATATACTGTAAATAATGTTTTAGAGCAAAGTTAAAATGCAGGGTTATATTCCGCTTTAAGTCAGCGTGTTTTTGTTATCAGGCAAATGTAAAATTTGTTTACAATAAATTGAGTAATCTAAGAATAATCATTATAATTATTACTACTTCTTTAATATAGAAATAGCTATTTTATTATCTCTGCACACCAGTGTATTGGCTATTTGGACTACTAGAAGACTTTCAATAAGAAAAAGAAAAATCCAGAGTTATGTTTATTATATTTATTTACAACTAGTTTGTACATACCACATGTAGGGATGGTCAATGAGATAAAAATTGTTCTGGGTGAATGTACGATTATGCACATTTTTTATGCAAATTGATGTAGCTTGACAACGTACCAATCAAATCCTACAGAGGTTGAATTTGTTTGGTCAAGTCTCAAGCTGTATACAGTACATTTGCATACAGAATTTTCATAGTCCTGCATCAACACTGGACAATTTGCATCTCATTGACTATCCCTAACCACCTATTACAGTCTGTTAATAATGTGTGTTGCTGTTCAGATTTGCAGATTTGACAAAATAAGTGATTTCTACTGTTGTGGATACTTATAAATGACAACATTTGTAGAGAGGTGGAACTTCGTTGAGAAGGGGGTTTAGATTACAAGCCTTGAGCAATGCTACTACTAGTCTCAGTCCACACACTATAGCCCATCATCGATGCTGTATCCTTTTTTTTTTGCGGGGCTTATTGTAGCTAATTGTAGTATAATTACTTGCAAGTGCAACATAGTACATCAAGCAGTAGCTAATTTGAACGTAATAGCCCCCAAATGATTTAAGCTGTCACCACATATTTCACCAAGCTCTGAGCGGCACTGCTGCTAGTCTACATACTATAGCCCCGACCACTTTTAATTTTAACTGTTAATCATTATTATTTCATGCTGCTTGTCAGTGGAGCTTATTGTAATACATTTACAATACAAAATAGAGCTACTGTTGAAAAAAAAATCCTTTAAAATGTATTTTTAGTCACCATGTTAAATACACTTTAAATAAGTAAATAAACAAGCTACCTAGATGCGTATGTGGTTATGTCATGTTTTCCAGCACTAAAAGAACACTACCACCTCTTTAGTGTGTCACTTGTTCTCACATAACTCCTTTGTGCTACTGTTGTAAAAAAAAAGAAGCATTACGATGTGGCTCTGTTGGTACCTACAATTGCAATTACACATTCTATATGCAGATTGTCATGGGATGCACAGACAGTAAGCAGATGGCCACCCTTTGAAGCACTGTGCTGTAGAAAACTACAATAATCCAGAAGACACCATAAATGTAACTAACTACTGAACAACTAATATACCCAAATACAGTACATTGAATAATACATGGTACAACATTACCTGGCAGGATCTACCAAAAGGCAGTATGCAAAGGTCAGAGTCAGGTAACCAAGATGACAAAGCAGGCAAAGGTTACAGGATCAAGGCTATCTAGAGTTAAGTAGCGCTTAGGGCCTAGCAACTCAATTTTCTGGCAATCTCTTTATGGAAGGAGGGGTCCATATAAAGGAAGTCCACAGATGCTGTATAATTTTTCTTCAGGTATGCATTCAGAACTATCTCCTGCTTGGGAATGCAATAATTACACCGTGGGATCAGTCAGGTTATGAGTAATTTGTATGTAAATAAACATATTAAAAAAGGGGGGTCTATGTTAAGCAACTACTTTTGTACCCAAGAATATGTACAAGTGAGCTTCATCCCACTTTCACATTGAATTGGCCCTCCCAATGCCTCTCACAGGTGAGGTGAAATACAAGCCTATTTCAAGCTTATAGGAAGCCACCTTATGGTTGAGAGGGTGAATTGAGGAACTTGAATTATCTTCGAAGCACAGGGCAACCTGCTGGTAGACAGTGGAAGTTCATTACAGCCCAGGCATATAATGCCACCAGCAGCTGATGATGCAGTTCCACAATTCTTTATGGAAGCCGGTATTTCCCTTGCATTCATGGGTCAGATCCTTCCTTGGAAGGTCAGGACCAGAAGAAAAAAATATATTTATGTGACCTCTATTTCAACAAGAAGAAATATTTTTTTACTGTATTTCTATATTATCTGCCTGTAGGATGGGGCTGGGGAGAGCGGCTAGCATAGAAGATTTTTATTTTATTTTTTATAAATAATGAAATCCTACTTTAAAAGTACAGTTGTCTGTTGGCCCACTGTGACTCAACCAAGCCTTTTTTTATGGACGAGTTTACATTGAAATAAAGGTTCTTTCAAACTCCTCTTCCCGCTGTTTCCAAATGTTCTTTGTTACAAAGAGAGTTATAAATTAGATTTTGGGAGCTGACAGTTGAGGGAAATAGAGTATTGTGATGCTGGTGGCTTTGTGTAATGTTAACTCGTCTTGATATGTTAAATATTCAGAGTTATTACTAGAGATATATGAATCTGTCACACGCTGATCAGAAACAATTGTTCTTAGATCATATACAAAATTCACATTGGCCTAGTTTGTTTTTAGAGATGGAAAAGATGAAGATGTCATTTTCTGCATAGCTTAGTTTTGCCTTGCATATCTGTACAGCAGCTTGGTTTATGTGCAGTTTTTTAATATTATTATTATTGTGTATTCATACAGTGCTGCTGACATCTTGAGCAGCCCTGTTTAGCATATATAGTCATGTCACTAACTGTCAGTTAGGAGTCCACGGTCTAATCCCTACCAAAGTCTAAGGCCAATTAAATTATCAGTATGTTTTAGGATTTGAGAGGAAACCAAAGTGCCTGGAGAAAACTCACACAAATACACAAAGAACATGTAAACTCTAAGCAAATAGTATCCAGGCCAAGAATTGAGTGCTGCAAGGCATGTACAGATATTGTTATTGAGTCTATTTGGGGATGCTATAAAGTATATTCTGTCACTATAACCATTAAAATGCACCCTCAATTTGCAGGCAGTAAAGCTACGGCAAGATCTGTTTTTTTTTAAATCATTAAAACCTAGTTTAGTATCCTAAATTGCAGTCAGAAGACTATTATGCAGATCCTACTCATCTTTCAGCACTGATGAAAGAACACTGCAACCCAGATTAAATACACAATTACCCTTTGTTCCCAGCAGCACTTAACTTGGATTATCCCGGGTGCTGGACCTAACCTGGAGGTCTGGGACTACAGAGACACATAACATTTTTATTGCACTTTTCTCCTGGTGCACACAAAGCGCCAGAGCTGCAGCCACTAGGGTGCGCTCAGTAGGCAGTAGCAGTGTTAGAGATTCATACCCAAGGTCTTCTTACTGAATAAGTGCTGGCTTATTGAACAGGAAGACCTGAGATTTGAACCCTTGTCTCCTGTGTCAGAGACAGAGCCCTTAAAGAGGACCTACACTTTTCCACAGGAGTGAAGGAAAACACAGATAAAAAAATCACTATTTGTATTTAGAAATACCAGCCTGTTTAAAAAGACACTGAAGCAAAAAAACAAAACAAAAATCAAAAACAAAAATTATGATAATGATTTGTATGTGTAGTACAGCTAAGAAATAAAACATTAGGGGTAGATGCTCCTTGTTATTTATGCAAAAAAAGCCATTGAGCTCCACGACTTTCAAAGTCGCAGAGAGCTCTGTCTTCTGAAGCTTATTATCTCAAATGTCTGTATTTTCTTTTTCTCCCCAGAGGATAGGTCAATAGTTCATTGGCCTGCTCTGTAAAAACATTTAGAATGCTCAGTAGTGTGTAAACTGCAAATATTAGAGAATGATGTAATGTTATAAAAAAAACACTATATAACTGAAAATAAAAATATGAGAATATTTTCTTTGCTACTAATGTTCTAGTAGTTATCCGTACTACACAACCAATTCATCATAATTTTTTTTTTTTCGTTTCAGTGTCTCTTTAATTCACCCATGGGCCATTTCCCACTAGTAATCGCAAAAGAAAATAACAAAAGCAAGCATGTGTGATTGCGATGTTTCATCACTTTTGTTTAACATTGAAGAACAATCCCAGGTAAAATCTTTTCAAAACCAATTGCAATTTTCAAAAAAATAGAATCGCTGCAGTCTACCGTATTTTTCAGACTATAAGACGCTCCGGACTATAAGACGCACCTAGGTTTAGAGGGCAAAAACCAGGGAAAAAAGCAAAAAACTAAACCAGTTGTGTCTATGGTCCAGGGGCGTCTTGTAGATGTTTTTCCCCTAATTGTGTCCTCCTCCTGTCCCCTTGGTGTCCTCCTAATGCCCCTTTATGTCTTTGTATCATCCTGATGTCCCTCTTTGTGTAGTCATGATGTCCCCCTTTGTGTCCTTCTGATATCCAACTTTCTGTCCTCCAAATGTCTCCCTTGTCATCCACATGTCCCCTTTATGTCCTCCTGTTGTCCCCTTCATGTCCTCCTGTTGTCCCCTTCATGTCCTCCTGTTGTCCCCTTCATGTCCTCCTGTTGTCCCCTTCATGTCCTCCTAATGCCCCCTTCATGTCCTCCTGATGTCCCCTTCATGTCCTCCTGATGTCCCCTTCATGTCCTCCTGATGTCCCCTTTGTCGTCCTCATGTCCCCTTTGTCCTCCTGATGTCCCCTTTGTCCTCCTGATGTCCCCTTTGTCCTCCTGATGTCCCCTTTGTCCATGTCCCCTTTATGTCCCCCTCATGTCCCCTTTATCCTCCTGCATAAACGTAATTAACAGCAGTGGCAGCCGCTGTCACTCACCTCATCGCTGGAGCCCGCGGTGATGAGCTTCTGGCCCCCTCTCGTCCTTGGTGTTGTCCTCCACGTGTGTCCGGTGTCCTGATGGATTCCCCCTCTGTGAATACAAGAAGCTGCGGCAGCCGCGGGCATCACTCACCTCATCGCTGGAGCCCGCGGTGACGTGCTTCTTGCCTCTTCCTGTCGGCGGTATTGTCCTCCATATGTGTCCGGTGTCCTGATGGATTCCCCCTCTGTGAATAGAAGAAGCTGCGGCAGCCGCGGGCATCACTCACCTCATCGCTGGAGCCCGCGCGGTCAGCCGATTCCCTCTAACACTCCTTCGCTCTAGTGCCAGCACTTCCTGGTCGCGTCTGTATGCGTCATTACAGATGCGACCGGCACTAGAGTGAAGGAGTGTTAGAGGGAATCGGCTGACCGCGCGGGCTCCAGCGATGAGGTGAGTGATGCCCGCGGCTGCCGCAGCTTCTTCTATTAACAGAGGGGGAATCCATCAGGACACCGGACACATATGGAGGACAATACCGCCGACAGGAAGAGGCAAGAAGCACGTCACCGCGGGCTCCAGCGATGAGGTGAGTGACAGCGGCTGCCACTGCCGTTAATTACATTTATGCAGGGAAAGTTCAGGAGGACACTGAGAAGTGCAGGGAGTCCCCGACATTGCGGTTCATATCGGCGGGTGATCATTAAGTCGGGGACTCCCTGCCTTTGGACTATAAGACGCAGGGACTTTTTCTCCCTACTTTTCGTCTTATAGTCCGAAAAATACGGTAAATTTAAAATACTTTTCATGCTTTCTATGTTAAAGTACCAACCCTAGTGATTTAAAAACCGATAGCAATATTGGATTTGGAGCAAATTGCTCTCCATGGAGACGGGTGGTTAGGACCTGTACACACCGCCTGCATTGCACTGTGATTTTAGATTGCAATTTCTTAATAGCACAGCCTTCAGGAAAATAAAGCAAATCATGAAGCGCTGTACACAGTGGTGCAATGCAATTTTTAAAAATCACAATTGCAGTGCCCGCAGTGCTTTTTGAGTGCTTGCATATGTGAAATGTAGAAAAACTCACAGCAAAATCGCAATCACATCACAAATACACAAAATCGCAAGTGGAATTTGGATTAAAAAATGCAATTGCATTGCACTGAGTTTGTGATTGCCCTTGGCGATTTTTAGTATGTACAGGCCCCTATCTAGAAATAATAAATCACTGTAATTTGACCTGTGAGCTCTGTTGTCTGATCTGTGCCGTGGTGTGCAGTTCAGACAGGCTATATGTAAACACAGGAGGTTAGATCTGTATGTGCTTCCAGCAAACAAGGAAGTAACTAGAAAGCAGCATCTCTGAGGAGTTTTGTAAGCAGTAACAAAGAAATGTTTTTCTGTAAAGGATATTATGCTGTAGCTTATATTTTAGAGAAGAGAGGAAGTCCTGGGTTTAGGTCCGCTTTAAAGGTATACTTAAAAAGAATCTGTATTCACAAAATGAAGTATAATCAAACATCCCTGCCTGTTTGGGGTCATCTCCTAGCCCCCTCTGTAATATTTTTGCTGCTCTCCGCTGCAATAAAGAGGGTAAAAAAACTGTTTTATAAACTGTTTTGTAAACAGAAAAGATGGCCACCAAAACAGGAAGTACATCAGCAGAGCAGTGAACTCAGTTAATACACAGTAAGTACACAGAGAATTCAGTGAGTTACACATTGAATTCAGTCTCCAGAGGTTATGTGCAAGTTTTGGAAGAGCACTGTGTCAATGAAGCATGACAAGCTGTGTTTTTAGAGCCTGGAGTCCTGTCAGCCTGACATGCAGCTTCCTCCTCAGCCAGCTATTCTTTGTTCAGTTTATCAGTCTGTGTTTATCAACCTCACAGATAGCAGACAAGCTGACAGTGAGAGCAGGGATATTGTCTGTGAGGAATAATCATCACAGGAGCGCTGGAAGGGCTTGGAAGGAGTTAACTTGTTCACATTACTGAAGAGTTGGCAGCCTTCCAGACACAGCCGACAAATCCGACAGGGGAAAGATAAGTTGATTTATTACAGAGATGGTGCAAGTAGAAAGTGCTGCAGAAAGCCAGAGCACAATAGAACAGCCTTAGGAACTTGTAGGATAGGAGAAATGCTGGTAAAATTTTTGTTACAGAGTCTCTTTAAGC
This sequence comes from Hyperolius riggenbachi, assembly GCF_040937935.1. Taxonomy (NCBI): domain Eukaryota; kingdom Metazoa; phylum Chordata; class Amphibia; order Anura; family Hyperoliidae; genus Hyperolius; species Hyperolius riggenbachi. Next base: position 228,931,884 of record NC_090651.1, on the reverse strand, counting down.
CTTGGTTAAAAAAATCAATTTCACTCACCTGGGGCTTCTACCAGCCCAGTGTTGCCAACCTCCCGTAAATTTACGGGCATACCGTAAACTTTGATTCAAATTTAGCTGCCCGTGAATTCCATAAGGAATTCAGCAGCGTCCGTAAAAGGGCTCCCATTCGGCCGCCCTGAGAGCAGGAGGGGAGGCAGCACCCAGTAGGGAGAGCAGTGGCGGCTCCCCCTTCCTCACTCCCCCCTCCAGAACTAAGTATTGTGTGGCTGGCAGTGGGCGGGGAGCCGGGGACTTACCTCTGCCTTGATCCAAGCACCACAGGAAGTTCTGCGTGCTGCTGCTCTGGTCTAGACCAGACCGGAGCAGCTGCATGCAGAGCTCTATCCCGCGTTGGGACAAGACGTAGGTAAGTCCCCAGCAACTGCCATACTTAGTTCTGGAGGGGGGAGTGAGGAAGGGTGAGCCCCAGGTGAGGGAAGGGGGTGTTATGGATGTTATGTATGTTTGTGCAAGTACAACTCTATGATATATGGGGGGGGGGGGAGACATCTCCCTTCTCTGTGCTGCCTCCCCTCCTGCTTGGGGACCTACTAAAGTCCTAGCTATCTATTCTGGGGACATCTATACGCCTGCCTACCTATTCTGGGGACATCTATACGCCTGGCTATCTATTCTGGGGACATCTATATGCCTGCCTACCTATTCTGGGGACATCTATACGCCTGCCTACCTATTTTGGGGACATCATACGCCTGCCTACCTATTCTGGGGACATCTATATGCCTGGCTACCTATTCTGGGGAAATCTATACGCCTGCCTACCTATTCTGGGGACATTTATACACCTGGTTACCTATTCTGGGGAAACCTATAGACCTGACTACCTATTCTGGGGACACCTATAGACCTGGCTACCTATTCTGAGGACACCTATAGACCTGACTACCTATTCTGGGGACACCTATAGACCTGGCTACCTATTCTGGGACACCTATAGACCTGACTACCTATTCTGGGGACTCCTATAGACCTGGCTACCTATTCTGGGGACAGAATTCTTTTGGGGGACTATTCTTTTGGGAGAACAGCAGATTATCTGTATTTTTGGGGAACCACTGCTGCCAGATTAAGTGTATTTTGGGGAACTGCTGACAGATTATGTGTATGTTGGGGGAACCGCTGCTGCCAGATTACATATATTTTTGGGAAACTACTGCCATATTATCTGTATTTTGGAAGAACTTCTGATAGATTACGTGAATTTTTGGTGAAATGCTGTAAGATTACATGTATTTTGGGGGAAAATACTATGGCAGAGCTCAAACTTTCCCTGGCAGACCTTTTACAGCACTGCGAAAATGATGTATATTCGGCCCCACCTGTGACCATGCCCATTTCACTACGCGTGGCGCAGGGGTTTCGGTCCGTAAAAAAAATCCTTTGTCAGTAAATTTTTATGTCTTTGCCAGTAAAAAATAATGTGTAAGGTTGGCAACACTGTACCAGCCCCCTGCAGCCGTCCCGTGCCCTCGCGGTCACTCATGGATCCTCCGGTCCTCCGTGCCAGCTAGCTTCGTTTCGCCGACAGGCCTGACCACACATAGCCTTCTTCACGTTCCCGTCCGCAATAGTGTCCTGATCATAAAAATTAGTTATTCACAAAAACCTTAGAATAAGCTACAACAGGAGAAAGAGGCACCCCCCCCCCCCCCAAAAAAAAAAACACTTTAAAAATGATAAAATTTGAAGATAAGAGGTGGGCTACCTCAAGGATGGCACTAATATTGGAGAAACAGATCCGCGAGTAACTGCGTGGGCACAGGGTGGCTGCAGGGGGCTGGTAGAAGCCCCAAGTGAGTAAAACATTTTTTTTTAACCAAGGCTTAAAGTGAACCAGAGACGAAGCACCCTCATGTATTTTACCATATATATCAGTGTGAACATTAGAGAAAACACCTACCCTGCTCTCTTTTTCATTCTTCACTGCTTAGCCTGCTTCTTATCAGCCCTGATAAAATCCCCCGACTGAGCATTCAGTCTGGCTTTGCTCAGGAATCATTATAGCTGAGTCATTATAGCAGAGCCAGAAGGGGGCAGGCTTGGGCTTGAAAAGACATCAGAGAAGACAGACTCAGCTATAAGTATTCCTGAGTAAAGCCAGACTGAATTGTCAGTCAGGGATTTTATTAGGGCTTATAACAGGCAGACTGAGCAGAGAAGGATTAAGCAGAGAGCAGGGTGTTTTCTCTAATGTTCCCACTGATATATATGGTAAAATACATGAGGGTGCTTCATGTCTGGTTCACTTTAAGTATCCCTTTAGCCAGTACACTATCCAACCACTTCAGGAGGTCTGAACACAAATTTAGGGTTCTAAAATAGCTATTTATAGCTTGGCAAAAGGTAAAATAAGGCAAAAACAAGCTTAAAAATAAACACAGAGACAAGAGGAGCCCAACTGGTGTAGTAGGTTCAATTGAATGAAGAAAATGTAATGGAGAAAATATGGTACTTAGAGATGGCCCGAACGGTTCGCCGGCGAACAGTTCCTGGCGAACTTCTGGGGTTCTCAATCGCGGAGAAGCGCAAACTTTTTACGGAAGTTCGATTCGCACCCATAGTACATCATTAAGGTCAACTTTGACCCTCTACATCACAGTCAGCAGGCACATTGTAGCTATCAGGCTACACTACCTCTGGAGCCCCTCCCCCCCCTTATAAAATGCAGGCAGTGTCAGGCATTGAACTCACTCGTGTGGCTGCAGTAATTAGAGAAGGGAGAGCTGCTGCAGACTCTCATAGGGAAAGCTTAGTTAGGCTCTTGTAGGCTTGTTAGCTTGCTCCTTGCTGATTCTTATTGCTAAAAAAGCACCCCTCAACAGCTCTTTTGAGAACTAATCTTATTCTTGTGATCTATGTTTTTCTTTTCTTTTTTTTGTGGCACACTTGCATTATATTTATATACAGCCCTGTCAGTCAGTCGCAGCTGGCCTTTGGCCCCTTAATTCCTACTGTGCCACTGCCAGGCCCAGCACATTCAGTGACTACCAGTGTGTGTGACAGGCAGCTGCACATTTGTAATCCCAATCACTGCACCTGTTCACTGTTTAGTCCACCTACCTACCTACCTATGTAGGCGTAGTTGACACAGAACACCTCATCTTCCTCAGCTTCCGCACGGAAGCGTGACATATCTTCCTCCTCCTGCTCTGATTCTGGGATCCCACTTAACACTCCGTTGGCAGCCATCACCAAAGTGCCATCATCCCAGGGCTCAGCGGTGTGGACATTTTTTTGTGTGTCTGCCTCAGATGAGAGCAATGCCATCTGTACTCTCTCTGCCATCGAAAATTGAGCCGTGGAAAGACCAAGATCCACGTAGGGACAACTACCTTACGAAGGCACATGATTACAAAGCACAAACTGCAATGGGATGACCACCTGAGGAAAAGCAGCACACAAAAGCAAAGCCACACACCGCAGTGGAAGATACCAGGCCGCAATTATGTCTCAAAAAAGGCAATACCTAAACTGTACCGTGATGTTCAAAGGCAAGTGGGGACATCTCTGGCACACAGCATTGGGTCAAGGGTCTATCTGACCATGGATGCCTGGTCTGCAAAGCACGCTCAGGCCTGCCCGAAGACTAAGTCAGTCCCCACACACAGTATCTCTGCCTGCACGCCGTGTGACTGCCTGCCCCAAGACTAAGTTGGTCCCCACACAGCATCTCTGCCTGTAGGCCGCTTGACTTCCTTCTCCACCACTACCAACAGAGTCCAGGACTCCGGGAGGATTCCTGAATTTTTAAGGCTGCTGCTAGCAGCGGCCACTATAATAAATGTTCTGGTGCGTGTACATGCCTGCCTAATTTTTCTGGCAGCACTGCAGCTGCAACAACAAAACAAAAGGCATATACATGTGTCAATTCCCCTTCGTGATCGTTACCTTGCTGTGGTGAAGGGGCCTGCGTATCACAATGAAGCAATGACCGCCGGCTATATGAGTGTCTCAGGAAGGGGGGAGAGCACACCCAAGATAATAAGGTTGTTGCTTCATTGTGGACAGACCAAATTCGATCAGCTGGACAGTCACTGTTGTTCTATCATTGAGCTACCAGTACCACAGCCCGGCGACCATATGGGCTTGAAAACTGCCACAGCCTGCACTGTCACCATGGTGCGCACCAGTCCAGCATGGCCATCACTACACAAACAACTGTTTGCGGTGCGGTGCACAGAGAGTTTGGTGTGTCAGTGTGAAGCAGTACTCTAATTACACTCCCTGATTCATGTATACACATGCAAGATGTTTTAAAGCACTTTAGGCCTGCAATTTAGCATGCAATGTGATTTCTGCCCTTAAAACGCTGCTTTGCGTCAAATTCAGATTTTTCCCCGGGACTTTTGGCGTGTATCCCACTCATCCATGCAAAAACTCAGATGTTAGACCCCTTGAAACATCTTTTCGATCACTTTTGTGGCCAGCATAAATGTTTCTAGTTTTCAAAGCTCGCCTCCCCATTGAAGTCCATTGCGGTTCGCAAAGGTTTGCAAGTTCGCGAACCTAAAAATTAGAGGTTCGGGCCATCTCTAATGGTACTCACAAAAGAAGGGCAACCAACCAATAAGGCCTATAGGGAATGACCACTCCACTCAGTAGCAACACGTCTCTCTGTGCTTGTCGGTCACTCTCTGAGAAAATATGGACTTAACCTACCAGCAGGGGTGCTGGTGGGAAGCCACCCACCAAAGGAGGGTATAAAACACAACAGGAGAAAGAGGCACTCAAGAAAAAGAAAACACTTTAGAAATGATAAAACTCGAAAATAAGAGTTGGCTTACCTCAAGAATTACATATCGCCAATAATATGAAAAATCCAAGCATCCAGCGATGCTAAAGGCACTGTTGCCACTGATATTTGGCCTGAGGAAATGAGCTGAACTTGCTCACAAACTGTGTTGCCGTAGTGTAAAGAAATGATCTGTTTCTCCAATATTAGTGTCATCCTTGAGGTAGCCCACCTCTTATCTTCAAATTTTATCATTTTTAAAGTGTTTTATTTTTCTTGGGCACCTCTTTCTCCTGTTGTAGCTTTTTCTAAGGTTTTTGAGATTAACTCCTTTTCACGATCAGTTCTGAGATTGGGTTTGCTTCTTTTGTTTTCCTGCTATCATTCATTTAAAAATGGAATTGCGTAAATTGCATGCAAGGGGTCTTTCCATTTTCTTGTAATGACTATTTAAATATTGAAAAGTATTGACCTGGAACATACAGAAAATATCCATAGGATAGAGCGCCTAAACACTGGTTATTAGACCTGTGTTATTGAACCGTAAAAGAAAAATGAAGCACAGGCAATTGAGAGCAATTTAGTGAATAGATACCAATAAGGCTCAAGCAAAGCAGATAATGTACAAAGGAAATCTCAGCCAAAATATATAGATTCCAATTTGCCCAATACGTTGCGTAATTACCACAAACAAAATGAGTAGACTCAGCTGCTATTTTAGTGCCTATATTGCTTCTCGACTTTGGAATGTCCTTCAGAATTTATGATGTAAATATCACTTAGGGTCCATCTTTTTCCGGCGCACAGGGATGGGTTTTAGGATAATTGAAGCTTTTTATCTTTTTGGGCTTCCATTAAGCAGTATCACAATAGCCAGAGTGTACAAAATGTTTTATGTAAATTATGGGCAGTAAGGCTACGTAATCAGTGGGTGGGTGCTTATTATGTGAGATTAACAAAGTTCATTAAACTTATAAAAAGGTAACTGGAAAAAAGGAACTAAGTACCAACTAGTGATGGGCGAACATCTGGATGTTCGGGTTCGGTGTGGTTCGGCCGAACATGCCCCTGATGTCCGACATGTTCGAGCCGAACCCCGAACCCAACCCGAACATGTCCCTTTGGGGCCCCTATAGGGTCCCAGTATAAAGGGAGAGCATGCCCCGAGCGCGGGGGGGGGGGTCGGAAATGCCCCCCCCACCCCTCCCCGCTAAGCTCTCCCTTTTGCCGGTTCCCTATAATGTTAAATTTAAGCCCCCCAAAAGTACCTGAGGAGGAGGGCAGGAAGCGGGCAGCCAGAGATGCTAGGCGCTAGTACCATCTGGTACTTCCGCCCTCTCTTGACGCACTTCCTGTTTACATTTGAAGTCGCATCAAGAGAGCGCAGAAGTACCGCGATGACGCGAACGAGGGTACGCGTCATCTACATCTACAACATATTACATGTAACTGTACAGAGTAAGAAACAGACATGGGGTACTGTCACGGAACAGCTGTGAGAAACGCAGGTGAACCTAGAGAATTCACATTCAATTTCCTGATCGCTCCCTGTCGAATCTGTGCAGTCGTGCAAGTGATCAGAAAACTACACTTTTGTGTTTTTAATCCAGAGATCTGTTCCCCTGTGACCAAAGCATTTCCCTCACCCCTCAGGAATGTCGCACGTGGCCAGATTCCCCAGAGGGCCTAGCTCATTAACCCTTCAGCAGATGTCCCCATGAAAAGGACCAGGAAGCTGGCTCTACAGGGGGGCCATAGAAAGCCAGCCGATCCGGCACTGAGTACGGGCCATAAGAAAAGCATGGATGGTATGATTTCCTGTGGGTATACGAAAACCGTATGTCGCACAGCTATAAAATACATATCGTCTTGTTCGGTAAAATCTGGCCATCGTGCTGATATGAAATTCATTGGGATAGCCCGTCCGGTTATTGAGATATGAATCTTCTCAGGAGCCTGACCCGCTGGCTTAGCCATGTCTAATGTCTTATTAATCTGTATTTTCCGACAAGTATGAATCTTTTACCCCCCTAAATATAACGTGTATGGTTCAGGAGTTACAGCATTTCATAAGTTTAGCCCTAAAATCTCTCAGAGGGAATGAACTGTCATTTGTTGGTAACTCAGAGGGGGCCGGCATTGCCACACCCCCAAACCAGCTTCATCAAAAACACATGGCCAGCAGGTGGGCTTCAGTCCTCCAAATTCCACCTTCCTGAGAGCACATTGCCAGCCAGAGGACACATGGTTAGCGGCCATCTTGTCTAAACTGAAACAAAGGACACATGGCTAGCGGCCATCTTGATTGGCCATCTTCTGTAACCTGGAACAAAGGACATTTTCCATGTTTGCATGGATTTTAAACTTTGCTGGAACTGAACAAAAGGAACTCTACAAGTTTTCCCAGAACGGACATATTTCCACAAATCCTAAGTATTTTCTCCATTTTATTTCATACTGGCTATTACTGTTTTAATAATTGTTGATTTTAATAATTGTCTGTATATATTAATTATTTATATTGTTTTCAATAAACCGACGCTATCGTCAGTAGTTGTTCTAGCTACCCTATTATTCAGCATACACAGAAACTGATCCCAGGTCTCTGAAGAGACGCTACTATTGTTTGTTGTTGGCTAGACAGAATACAGCGTGTTTTAACCGTTTTTATTTGTAGATCTAGGCACAGACAGTCGGCGGGCTCCTCTGTCCCATGGTAACGGAGGTGGTGGCAGTTATACCCTGGAATAGTGTGTAAAGTTGTAATTACCCTACCTCACAGGCACCCTTCTGGTCAGGCTGCTGCCCAAATTTCTGTTGGTTTCTGCGCAAAGATCGCGACCAAAGCTTGCATGGTCTGTGTGCTGAAACCGATTGGAAGGCAATTTGCGGTCTAACCACTAGGGCTCCTGTGACAGGTACATTGTACATGGGGTACTAGTACAGAGAGATGGCTCGAACTTCCGATTTTAAGTTCGCGAACCTCGAATGCGAACTTCCCCAAAAGACCGCAATAGAATTCAATGGGCACGCGAACTTTCAAAACTACAAACACTAATTCTGGCCACAAAAGTGATGGAAAAGATGTTTCAAGGGGTCTAATACCTGGAGGGGGGCATGGCAGAGTGGGATACATGCCAAAAGTCTCAGGGAACATTACGGATTAGACGCACAGCAGGATTTTAAGGGCAGAAATAACATTGCATTTCTAAATTGGAGGCATAAAGTGCTTTAAAACATCTTGCGTGTGTATTCATCAATCAAGTTATGTAATTAGTGTACTGCTTCACACGGACAGACCAAACTCACTGTGTAACGCACCACAAACACCTGTTTGTGTAGTGATGGCCATGCTGGACTGGTGCGCACGATGGCGACAGTGCAGGAGATGGCGTTTTTCAAGCCCATATGATCGGGCTGAGGTGGCTCAATGACAGAACAACAGTGACTGTCCAGCTGATCGAATTTGGTCTGTATACAATGAAGCAACAACCTTATTATCTTGGGTCAGGTGTGCCCCTCAACACACTCATATAGCCGGTCATTGCTTCATTGTGATACTCAATCCCCTTCACCGCAGCAAGGTAACGATCCCGAAGGGGAATTGCCACATGTACATGCCTTTTGTTTTGTTGTTGCAGCTGCAGTGCAGCCAGAAAAATTAGGCAGGCATGTACACGCACCAGAAAAATTATTATAGCGGCCACTGCTAGCAGCGGCCTTAAACATTCAGGAATCCACCTGGAGTCCTGGACCCTGTTGGTAGTGGCGGAGAAGGCAGTCAAGCGGCCTGCAGGCAGAGATGCTGTGTGGGGACCGACTTAGTCTTTGGGCAGGCCGGATTGTGCTTTGCAGACCAGGCATCCGTGGTCAGATGGACCCTTGACCCAATGCTGTGTGCCAGAGATGACACCACTTGCTTTTCAACATCACGGTACAGTTTAGGTATCGCCTTTTTTGAGAAATAATTGCTGCCTGGTATCTTCCACTGCAGTTGTGGCTTTGCTTTTGTGTGCTGCTTTTCCTCAGGTGGTCATCCCATTGCAGTTTGTGCTTTTTCTTCATGTGCCTTCGTAAGGCAGTTGTTCCTACGTGGGTTTTGGTCTTTCCATGGCTCAATTTTTGGTGGCAGAGAGTACAGATGGCATCACTCTCATCTGAGACAGGCACACAAAAATGTTTTCACACCGCTGAGCCGCTGGATGATGGCACTTTGGTGATGGCTGCCGACTGAGAGTTGGGAGCCAGAATCAGAGAAGGAGGAGGAAGATATGTCACGCTTCCATGTGGAAGCTGGGAAAGATGAGGTGTTCTGTGTTAAATAGTCAACTACGCCCTGACAATTTTGGGGTTAATGGCACTTGCCTTCTGAACACTGTACTTTGTTCGAGGGCCGCACAAAATCACGACAGCATGACCTCAAACAGACCTGCCGGGTGGCCTGCCTCTGGCTCTGCCTCTGCCTGTTGTTTTGTCCATATTGGGGAGGATGAAGTGAAAGGTATGCACTGACTTGACTAATACAATGTGCATTCACACAGGTATACACTGACTGCTGGTATAATACAATGTGCAGTCACACAGATGCAGTGAAAGGTATACACTGACTGCTGTATAATGATGAGACAAATACATTTGAAATCCTATAACGAGAATCTGTTATGGAGGGCAAGTCTGCTATCCATTCAAGTGAAAGGTTTGCACTGACTGGTATATGCAATGTGCAGTCACACAGGTGCAGTGAAAAGGTATGCAGTGACTGCTGGTAGAACAATGTGCAGTCACACAGGTGCAGTAAAAGGTATGCAGCGACTGCTGGTAGAACAATGTGCAGTCACACAGGCGCAGTGAAAGGTATGCAGTGACTGCTGGTAGAACAATGTGTAGTCACACAGGTGCAGTGAAAATTGATGCACTGACTGCTGATATATTAAACAGCGTGTGGTTACACAGATGCAGTGAAAGGTATGCAGTGACTGGTATATAAAACAGCGTGCTGTCAAGCAGATGCAGTGAAAGGTATGCAGTGCCATTGACTGGTATTATAATACAATGTGCAGCAGTCACACAGGTGCAGTGAAAAGGTAGGCACAGAATGTGCTGGGCCTGGCACAGTATAGCAATTAACTAGGGCCAGCTGCGACAAGACAGGGCTGTATATACAGTGTCAGTGGGCCACACACACAAAAAAAAAAAACATCACAAGGACATTAGCTCTCAAAAGAGCTGTTTTGGGGTGCATTTCAGCAAATAATATCAGCAAGGAGCAAGCTAACAGACCTCCTAACTATCGCTTTCCCTATCTCTCCAATGTATCTCTCTTCTTTCACTAATACAGCAGCACACAGAGTGAGAAAATGGCCGACGCTACTGCCTTATATAAGGGGGGTGCTCCAGGAGGGAGTGTAGCCTGATTGGCTGCCATGTGTCTGTTAACTGCGATTTAGAGGGTCAAAGTTTAGCCCAATGATGTAGTATAGGGTGCAGGGCGATCGCGCAAACAAGTTCGCATGCGAACCATTCGGGCCATCTCTAACCTGCTGGGCATTCTGATTCCCACGGCCGTGGGAGGGTTTTTTCACCCAATTTTTTTTTGTATCATGTAGCTAGCCTATCGCTAGCTATATGATTCCCTCCTCCCTACTCCCTCCCTCCCACCCTTCCGATCGCCGCTGGCGATGATGCTCATCAGGAAATCCCGTTCTGAGCGGGATTTCCTTTAGGGCTTCCCTGTTGCCATGGTGACGAACGGAGTGACGTCATCGACAGGGAGTCCCGATCTACTCCATAGCGCAGCCTGGCGGCGATTGGCCAGGCTGCGCAAGGGGTTTGCGGGGGGCCCTCTTTCGCGGCGGGTAGCGGCGGCGATCGAAACAAACACGCAGCTAGCAAAGTGCTAGCTGCGTGTTTGAAAAAAAATTGTGCAAATTTGACTCACCAGGGCCGGAGCGGTGCACAGCGGCGTTACTGGACGAGCTCATCTCGTCCAGAACGCTAAGGAGGTTTTTAAAGGTAGACATAAAAATAACAGTGGCAAATGTAAATTATGTAAATGCGGAAAACAAAAACATAGAACATTTCTAGACACAAAAGGGTGAGAGAGCCCTGCCCTTGGAATAGGGAGGAAACAAGGTGTAAATTTGAGGCTAGGTTCACAGTGGAGCGTTGCATTGTAATGCGACAATGTCACAACACAGCATTACAACGCAATGTGGAAAAAGGTATGCTTTCCTGTACCTAGTAATGTGTGAATTTAGAGGTAGTAATGCACTGCAAGCAGTGCACTACCATAACACTACACGCTACAACGCGACACTAACGTCGCACTGTGAACGTTGCATAGGATTAGCATTGCAGTGCAGTAAGCTGCGTTATAACACTTTATAGCGCGGCTCCGCAACGGCCCACTGTGAATGCAGCCTCAAGGGAAATAGTCTAAATTAGAGCATATAGTTGCTGGGAAAAGTGAGTTTTGAGGCAGTACTTTCCTTTCAAAAGTATATTTGTAGGCCATAATTCTCAGGGGCTTCAGATCTCTATCTTGTTGATGTGGCAGCAGGCAATTTGGGTGCCTGCAGGTGGCACAGAAGTTTGCGTGCCCATGTTAATATCCATTATTGAGAATTGAGGCAAATTTAGGCACATACTGTGCCTGATAAAATAGCAAGCTCTGCAGCTAAGAATAGTGAGTGTGAAGCCACCTATCAGATATTACTATAATAACATAATTGTACCATAATATAAAATAATCATCATCATCAAATTAAGTATTTTATGTCTTTTTTATCTTCTGTTGTAAATATCAGGGTAGCGTTTAACTGAAGATACAATAAGGTAACCTTTGGACAACTCAGCTACTTTATTAGCCCTTTGATCTCATATGGCCTGAAGTCAATTGCCCTCTTCCACAGCCCACAGCTCTTTTGCTATGAATAAGTATTTGCTTGTTTAGCTACCTCTGGAACAACACTGTGCATGACCCCAGAGAGCCTGAGCTACATGAATAAAACACAACATTGTCAACTCTCATAGCACGATCCAACATGTAGAACAACAACTACATAGCCTGAAAAACCACAGCTGTAACATTGAATTTTGTGCCTGGCTTTGCTTTTTTTCACTCTTCGTTCTGATAAATACAATCAATCTTTTACCTGATTTGTCAAGATGTCTCCTCTGTAAGATATAGATAAATGGGTGATATTAAACAGCCATATATCCTGCTAAAGATTACATCTGTGTAAGCACTAAGGACAAGAAAAGATGCACTGGAAATATCAGAAACAATATTGAATTCAGGCATTATTGCCAATCACAGATTTGGGGATTGAGATATTTACTGTACATTCTGATTACCCTATCCCAGAGAAAAGATATAGTGCCATCCAAGAGGCTCTGTTGTACTTACAAGAAACTAGATGTGTTTCAAAAACAGCTTCAGGCAAATAACTAGAAACAACTTGTACTTTGCTTACGTATTCCTTCAAGAAAGGTTACTTTTTTTGTAGTTATGCTATTCTACTTACTGAAATATTCTTTTTCATATAATTGCCAAGCCAGCTGAAGTTGAACTCACTCTTAAATAAGTTGCAAAGTAGCTTTTTTGAGCTCCATACCATCTCAATGCAGACCCCTCAGGTGTACCGGGGGCATACATGAAATACAGACGCCAGGAAAAAAAAGATTGCGGAAATTGCCACAGGTAAAATATCACTAAGGTTAGTGATATTGTACTAGTTTGATTTTTGAATTTTGATAATAAATTATTGGTAATATTTACTGATATTTTACTATGACTAACCTTAACCCTACTCTTACACAGAACCCGTTTGTGGTGGTGACTAACGCTAAGACCCCCTTGGTGGTGCCTTAACCTAAGCACCCCGAGTGGTGCCTAACACTAAGACTGCCCTCTGTAGTGCCTAACCCTAAGAACCCCCCTTTGGTGATGCTTAAAGAGGAACTGTCACGGAAATCTTAAAGTTTAAAACATATACAAATAAGAAGTACATTTATCCCAGAGTAAAATGAGCCATAAATTACTTTTCTCCTATGTTGATGACGGTAATGTCAGATTTCTACTACTTACTGTAAGTGACAGCAACATAGGAGAAAAGTAATTTATGGCTCATTTTACTCCGGAAGAAACATACTTCTTATTTGCATATGTTTCAATGTATTTTAAATTTTAAGATTTTTGCGACCATGGTCCTTTAACCCTAAGACCCCCTCCCCCGGTGGTGCCTAACCCGAACCATCCCCCCCCCCCCTGCTTGTACCTAATTCTAAGACCCACCCCTGGTGGTGCCAAAACGTATACGCCCCGGTGGCCCATATCCTTAAATCCCTCTTCTTAAGCTAACCCCCCCCCCCCTTCCGCAACGTCACAATGTAGTTATCGGAGCGGAATGCCTGCTATGCTATGCCGCAATGTAGATATCCGCAATCCATAGATCCGCAATTTTTTTCCACAAAAAATGGCTCTCTTGCCACTAATCAGGTGCCTCCGAGCACCCAAATTTACCTACATAGCCACATATTGTCAATTTGCTGCAAAAAAGTAAGACTCCCGCTAGCACCACCACCATGAGCACAATTTATGTGTTATGCCCCTAAATGTAGGGATGCTCATTCGATTCCACGGAATTGAAATTTCTGCATTTCCATTTGGAAATCTGCATTTCTGATTGCAAATCAGTAATCATAGTAAGGTAATCAGAGATACTGATCGTCAGTAAGTTTAGGACAATCAAAGCATTCAGAATGCATAAGCCAATCAGAGAATTAGATTGCACATCTGGAAACTCGGAGAAAAACTGAACCGTCATTACCGCATGGCAATAGCGATTCCCATCAAATTTACGATCATTTTCCGATTCTGATCAGAATTCTGCTGTGTTTGGTGATACTGCATTACTCAAAGGTCATTTAAGCTCAATCATAGATCTCTGAAGCATTGGACTAATTTGAGAATGCAGAAAATGGGCAAAAAAAAAACTACTCGGAAACCAGAAAATGATCGAAAAATCTGCAAAATCGGCGCACATGGGATTTTCTGCGGGATCGGAAATCAGCATTTCCGACCATCCCTAGCTAAATTCGGCTTTTATCAGAGGCGCCCTTGACAGTGCCATTTATTCCTAAGGGCTCCTGCGCCCTTTTTCCTTGCTTAGGAACCAAGGAATGGCAATTAGATGCTATCTATCGGTATAGATGCCTACAGCTATGTTTACGCTAGAAGAAATCAGCAACTCTCTAATAGAGTTGGGCCGAACCTCCGATTTTAGGTTCGTGAACCGGGTTCGCGAACTTCCGCGGAACGTTCGGTTTGCGGAAAAGTTCGCGAACCGCAATAGACTTCAATGGGGAGGCGAACTTTGGAAAAAAAATTCTGCTGGCCACAAAAGTGATGGAAAAGATGTTTCAAGGGGTCTAACACCTGGAGGGGTGCATGGCGGAGTGGGATACACGCCAAAAGTCCCCGGGAAAAATCTGGATTTGACGCAAAGCAGCGTTTTAAGGGCAGAAATCACATTGAATACTAAATGACAGGCCTAAAGTGCTTTAAAACATCTTGCATGTGTGTACATCAATCAGGTAGTGTAATTAAGGTACTGCTTCACACTGACACACCAAACTCACCGTGTAACGCACCGCAAACAGCTGGGGTGGTATGCAGTGGTGGGTTCACAGAACAGGTATGCAGTGGTGGGTTCACAGAACAGGTATGCAGTGGTGGGTTCACAGAACAGGTATGCAGTGGCAGGTTCACTGAACAGGTATGCAGTGGTGGGTTCACTGAACAGGTATGCAGTGGTGGGTTCACTGAACAGGTATGCAGTGGTGGGTTCACAGAACAGGTATGCAGTGGTGGGTTCACAGAACAGGTATGCAGTGGCGGGTTCACAGAACAGGTATGCAGTGGCAGGTTCACTGAACACAACAGGTATGCAGTGGTGGGTTCACTGAACACAACAGGTATGCAGTGGTGGGTTCACAGAACAGGTATGCAGTGGTGGGTTCACAGAACAGGTATGCAGTGGTGGGTTCACAGAACAGGTATGCAGTGGCAGGTTCACTGAACAGGTATGCAGTGGTGGGTTCACTGAACAGGTATGCAGTGGTGGGTTCACAGTACAGGTATGCAGTGGTGGGTTCACAGAACAGGTATGCAGTGGCAGGTTCACTGAACAGGTATGCAGTGGGCTCACTGAACAGAACAGGTATGGTGGGCTCACTGAACAGAACAGGTATGCAGCCAGGAACAAGCTAAGCCTAACTAATCTTTCCCTATGAGAGACAGTCTGCAGCAGCTCGCCCTACTCTCACTAATGCAGGCACATGAGTGACCGTAATCGCCGCCGCTGCCTACCTTATATAAGGGGGGTGGGGCTCCAGGGGCTAGTGTAGCCTAATTGGCTACACTGGGCCTGCTGACTGTGATGTAGAGGGTCAAAGTTGACCCTCCATGGTGCATTATGGGGCGAACCGAACTTCCGCAAACGTTCGCCTGCGGGACGCGAACGCGAACCACGGAAGTTCGCATGGAACCGTTCACAGGCGAACCGTTCGGCCCAACTCTCTAATAACTATTAGGGCATTTTCACAGCAACAATCGCAAGCGTAATTATATGGTATGCAATTGTGATTTCGAGTATGTGTTTTATTTGTATTTTTAATATTTTCCCCAATTCCATAAAAGCTCAAACGCAAAAAAAAAATAAAAAATAAAAATTAAAAAAGCAGCAGATGTAGTGTTTGCATTTGTAAGAATGAAATTGCACTAGTGTGAAATAGTTGCCTCAAAAGGTATGCTAATAAAGAAATGTATTTGGTATGAACAGACCCTAAAAATGTCCTCACCCATAGCTGGATTGGTTCACCTGGGCGCCAACAGATCACCTGGTGGGTGAAATCACAGGGCGATTAATGGTGACTTGGTGAGTCCACCATGTAAGATATTTTTCTGATTCATGCAATACAATACAATAACATTTGTAAATCACTTTTCTCCCATAGAACTCGAAGAACATAGATGTCTCTGATCAACAGGGTTGCAGGCTGGACTGTGTTACAGATTATATAGCCAGGTGTTAATAAATTCTCAAAACATGTGACTTTTCAGTTTGGACTTAAATGTTTCCTGTGATGGAGATGTTCTTATTGTGTGAAACAGGGAGTTCCAAAGTGTAGGGGCAGCATGACAGAAGGCTCTGTCTCCAAAGGTTTTGAGGTGGACTCTGGGGGTGACTAAGTTATTAGAGCTTTTGATCTAAGATTGTTGGGGGCGTGATGCAGTTGCATGAAGTCCTTTAGGTATCCAGGGTCCAGATTATGCAAGAATTTCAATGTCAATAAGCCAATCTTAAACATAATTCTCCATTTTATCTGTAGCCAGTGGAGTGAGCGAAGGGTTTGTGTTATGTGGCAATGGTGGGGTTGGCTTGTTACCAGCCTTGCAGCAGCATTCTGTACTAATTGCAGGTGGTGCAGGTCTTTGTTTGGAAGACCCATATTGAGAACATTGCAGTAGTTTAGCCATGATGTGATAAGGGCATGAACTAGGGTTAGAAGATCTGCTGGAAGTAAAGAATGTATCACAAAAGCTGATATTTGATTCCTGAAGCTTAAAGGATACCACAACTGAAAATAAGATTGCGGCAGTGTGTGGGGGAGTACAAGTAAATACCTTGGAGCTAAAGGTATTTACTTGTATTAGAGGAACAGTGGCATTCAGCGCTCCCGGTGCCCAACTCACCCGCAGCGTACAAATACTAAGGGCTCAGATATAGAGATGGCTCGAATGGTTTGCCGGCGAACAGTTCCCGGCGAACTTCCAGGGGTTCGCATTCGCCATCAAGGGCGAACTTTTCTGGAAGTTCGGTTCACCCCCATAGTGCACCCTCTACATCACAGTCAGCCGGCACATTGTAGCCAATCAGGCTACACTCTCTCCTGGAGCCACTCCCCCCCTTATAAAAGGCAGGCCCCGCCAGCCATTACACTCACTCGTGTCAGACTCTCTCATAGGGAAAGATTAGTTAGGCTCTTGTAGGCTTGTTAGCTTGCTCCTTGCTGATTCTTATTGCTAAAATAGCACCCCACAACAGCTCTTTTAAGAGCTAATCTTGTTCTTGTGATCTATTTTTTTTTCTGTGTGTCCCACTGAAACTTGTGTTGCATAGACAGCCTTGCTAAGTCATACTGTGTGTGTGCCACTGCCAGCCAGGCCCAGCACATTCAGTGACTACCTGTGTGTGTGACAGGTGCACATTGTAATACCCAGTACTGCATATTCCTACCTGTTGTGTTCAGTGAACCCACCTCATCACTGCATATACCTACCTATTGTGTTCAGTGAACCCACCTGATCACTGCATATACCTACCTTTTGTGTTGAGTGCACCCACCTCATCACTGCATATACCTATCTGTTGTGTTTAGTGCACCCACCTACCTATGTGAGTGCACGCAGTGTGATATACCACTCCGTGCATACCTGTTAACTGCACCTGTGTGACTGCACATTGTATTAGTCAAGTCAGTGCATACCTTTCACTTCATCCCCCCAATATGGACAAAACAAAAGGCAGAGGCAGGCCACCTGTCAGGTTTGTTCGAGGTCACGCTGTCGTGATTTTGTGCGGTCCTCGACCAAAGTACAGTGTTCAGAAGAAGGCGCGTGCCATCAACCCCCAATATTGTCAGGATGTAGTTGACTATTTAACACAGAACACCTCATCTTTCTCAGCTTCCGCACGGAAGTGTAACATATCTTCCTCCTCCTGTTATGATTCTGGCACCCCACTTAACACTGAGTCGGCCGCCACCACCAAAGTGCCATCACCCCGCGACTCAGCGGTGTGGAAATTGTTTTGTGTGTCTGCCTCAGATGAGAGCAATGCTCTCTGTACTCTCTGCCACTGAAAATTGAGCCGTGGAAAGACCAAGACCCGCGTAGGGACAACTACCTTATGAAGGCACATGATTACAAAGCACAAACTGCAATGGGATGACCACCTGAGGAAAAGAAGAACACAAAAGCAAAGCCACACACCGCAGTGGAAGATACCAGGCCGCAATTTTTTCTCAAAAAAGGCGATACCTGAACTGTTCTGTGATGTTGAAAGGCAAGTGGGGACATCTCTGGCACACAGCGTTGGGTCAAGGGTCCATCTGACCATGGATGTCTAGTCTGCAAGGCAAGCTCAGGCCTGCCCGAAGACTAACTCAGTCCCCACACACAGCATCTCTGCCTGCATGACGTGTGACTGCCTGCCCCAAGACTAAGTCGCTCCCCACACCGCATCTCTGCCCGCAGGCTGCTTGACTGCCTTCTCCGCCATCACCAACAGGGTCCAGGACTCCAGGCAGATTCCTGAATTTTTAAGGCTGCTGCTAGCAGCGGCCGCTATACTAATTTTTCTGGTGCGTGTAAATGCCTGCCTAATTTTTCTGGCTGCACTGCAGCTGCAACAACAAAACAAAAGGCATGTACATGTGCCCATTCCCCTTCGTGATCATTACCTTGCTTCAGTGAAGGGGCTTGCATATCACAATGAAGCAATGACCGCCAGCTATATGAGTGTCTCGAGGGGTGGCACACCAAAGATGGGTGGCACACCAAAGATAATAAGGTCGTTGCTTAATTGTGGACAGACCAAATTTGATCAGCTGGACAGTCACTGTTGTTCTATCATTGAGCTACAACAGCCCGGCAACCATATGGGCTTGAAAACCGCCACGGCCTGCACTCTCGCCATGGGGCGCTCCAGTCCATGGCCGCATGGCCGTCACTACTCAAACAGCTGTTTGCGGTGCGTTACACAGTGAGTTTGGTGTGTCAGTGTGAAGAGCATTACTTTAATTACACTCCCTGATTGATGTATACACATGCAAGATGTTTTAAAGCACTTTAGGCCTGCAACTTAGCATTCAAGGTAACTTCTGCCCTTAAAACGCTGCTTTGTGTCAAATCCAGATTTTTCCTCGGGACTTTTGGCATGTATCCCACTCCACCATGTCCCCCTCCAGGTGTTAGACCCCTTGAAACATCTTTTCCATAATTTTTGTGGCTAGCATAATTTTTTCTAGTTTTCAAAGTTCGCCTCCCCATTGAAGTCTATTGCGATTCGCGAAAGTTTGCGCGAACCGAACCTTTCGGGGAAGTCCGCGAACCGAAAATCGGAGGTTCGGGCCATCTCTACTCAGATACACTATACACGCTTTTCTGAGCACTTTTAGCCATCAGAGCTTTCTGAGAGCTTTTTTAAAAAGGATCCCATTGATTTACATTAAAATCATGGTAAAATTGCAATTGCGGTAAAATCACTCCGAAATGCGCTTATAGTGTGTCTGAGCCCTTATGCAGAGAAGGGGAGAAACAGTGAGAGAAAAGCTGAACGAGAGGGAAGAAGATATTTGTCTCACCAGGATTGCACTTTTATTTAGCTTTCCTGTATGACAAGAAGACACAGACACCCAGCACTAGGGGAAGAGGGAAACAAAGGTGAATGAGGGAGGGCTGGTGCACACCAAGAGCGATTTGAAAAGCGCTTGGCTAATATTACTTTATGGGGGTGTTCTCCCAGCAGCATTGTGATTTTTTTCAGAATCGCAAACACGCTGCATGAAGCATTTTTCAGAGCGAATCATTCAAAAATCGCTCTAAAAATCGCTTCACAAAATCACACTCGCAAATTGCTAGCGATTGCTATTGTCAGCCCAGAGAGAGGAGGAGTGGAGAGAAATTGAGAATAGCCTGAGATGGACCATATTTACCAGCTTGCCTGCCCTCTAATTGCACTTTTATCAGCTAGTCTAATGTTTCACATTGCCTTACAACAACAAACTTGAATACACCAGTCATTGGACCGGCCCTAAATAACTAAATGAAAGGTGGCCTGGGGGGCAATCGCTCCCTTCCCCCCTGGCCAGTCCGCGCCTGCTTCACGTATACTTTAAGTTTTCCTCTTAATATCTGGAATTTCTAGATTAGCTTGATTGTCACTCCCCAATCAAATGTTTCAATCCTGACATTTGCATGCCTTCATAGTCACTTATAGGGATGGTCGGAAAGGCCCATTTCCGATTCCACAGAAATTACAATATCTACCAATGCCAATTTCCTATTTCTGTTTTTCAGATTTCCTATTTTCTGTTTTTCAATTTCTGTCTTTCCAATTCCAGATTTCCATTTTTCCAATTTCTGAGGTATATTGTATTTGTCATTTTTTACATCAGAGCATGCAAAAAAATGACACAAGATAAACGAAAATCAGAAAAAAATTAGGGATGGGACGAATCCACAATTTCGTTGAACCCGAATCTAAATCTAAAAAGGTTCTCGAATATCTTGAACCTTTCAAATCACGAATCTAACGAATCCTGCTCATAAGAATTGTGCGATCCATGGTATAATTGCCCGCAGTATAGGTACCCAGGCATAGGTACCCACAGTATAGGTAGCAAGGTAAAGGAGCCTTCAGTATAGCTAGCTAGGTATATGTGCCTTCAATATTGGTAGCTTTCAGTATAGGTAGCAAGGTATAAGGGCCTTAAGTATAGGTAGCAGGGTATAGGGGCCTTCAGTATAGGTAGCAGTGTATATGAGCCTTCAGTATAGGTAGCAAGGTATAGGGACTTTCAGTATAGGTAGCAGGGTATAGGGGCCTTCAGTATAGGTAGAAAGGTACGTGTGCCTTGAGTATAGGTAGCAAGGTATGTGTGCCTTTAGTATAGGTAGCAAGGTATGTGTGCCTTTAGTATAGGTAGCAAGGTATAGGGACATTCAGTATAGGTAGCAAGGTATATGGGCCTTCAGTATAGGTAGCAGGGTAAAGGGACCTTCAGTATAGGTAGCAAGGTATATGTGCCTTCAGTATAGGTAGCAGGGTATAGCAGCCTTCAGTATAGGTAGCAAGGTAAGTGTGCCTTCAGTATAGGTAGCAAGGTATAAGGGTCTTCAGTATAGGTAGTAAGGTATAGGTAGCAAGGTATATGTGCCTTCAGTAAAGGTAGCAGGGTATAGGGGCCTTCAGTATAGGTAGCAAGGTACTTGTGCCTTCAGTATAGGTAGCAGGGTATAAGGGTCTTCAGTATAGGTAGTAAGGTATAGGTAGCAAGGTACATATGCCTTCAGTATAGGTAGGTAGGTATAGGGGCCTTTATTATAGGTAGCAAGGTACATGTGCCTTCAGTTTAGGCAGGTAGGTAAAAGGGCCTTCAGTATAGGTAGCAGGGTATAGGACCTTCAGTATAGGTAGGTATGTAGGTAGGTAGGTATAGGGGCCTTCACATAGGTAGGTAGGTAGGTATAGGGGTCTTCAAATAGGTAGTTATAGGGACCTTTAGGTAGGTAGCCCTGTGCTCCTCTGTCCCTCCATGCCTCCTCCATAAATAAGTACCCACTCAACTTCCTTGTGGAGCGCAGAGAGGCAGACCTCTTCATTACTTCCCTGTTCCCTCTAGTGGCCAGAACGGCTTTTACTGATTACGTAATAGTAAAAGCTGGTCACTAGGGGGAACAAAGAGGGCAGCGTGAGGTCTGCCGCTCTGCGCTCCGCTCTGCACAGGTAAACGGATACTTGTTAACTATGCGGGGGGCTAGCGGAGGAGGCGCGGGGGGACGGAGGAGGACGAGGGCGAGCGTCACATTCGCAGGGACGCAGCGTCGGGATTTGGTGGATTCGTTAAGCAGGAAATAGTGTCGGGATTTGAATCCACGAATCTCGTGTATTCGCCGGATTCGCCGTCCCTTCCCTAAGGGCCCGTTCAGACTATGTGCATTCCTAGCCGTTTTTACAGAACGCATACAAAAAGATTTTACGCATAGAAACAGCTACTAATGTTTTCTAATGGCCTCGTTCACATGTATGCGTATGATACGCATACGTTTCTCATCCGCATTGCTGCACGCAGTTCTGTGCGTCACGCACAGAAACGGTCACAATGAAAGTCTGTGGACGCGTATCAAAAACACGTACTATTGCGTTTTTAGCGTACGTTTCCCTTTGTGGTTCCCATAATTCTTTTCTGTTTCCCGAGTCACGTGTGTGTGCAAAACGCAATAGAAAACGCTTTTGAATGCAAGAAAAACGCATGCATTTTATAACTTGCATTTCTTTGAATATATACGCGTTCCACAAACGCTGACAGTCTGAACAGGGCCTAAAAAAAATGAATCTTGCGATTGATTTAAAATTACTGTGGTAATTGGATTTTTGTGGAAAAACTCTGCCTTCTCTGATTGGTCCAGTGCTTCCGAGTTCTGTAAATGGAACACTCAAGAAATGAATGCCAATAGGAGTCCATAAAGTTCAATAACAACTAATCACATGTCCGAAATTAGTGAGAAAAACCCGTTTTTGTTTTTCAGTGTGTAAAGAGTTCTGTAATTGGGTTAAAATTACCGAGTTGCGGCAAATGGGATTTCCGCTAAATTTTGATTTCTGTTTTCTGAATTCCAATCGGAATTGCAGATTCCCGATTGGAAATTTAAATTCCGCAGAATCCGAATGAGCATCCCTAGTTACATAGCATCATAGTAACCTAGCATTGCCACTGAATGCCGAGAGCAGTTTGAAAACCCCATGGCATATTCTACCTGTCTTGCAATCTAAGCAAGAGTGAAAATAATCAAGCATTGCTCCATGTATTATTGTTACTAATGGGCATTTTTGTCTCTGATGCTTTGCTAAATCATTGAAAATAAAGTTGTTTTAAATGGAGTGATATGAACCAAAGAACAGGCTGTATTCTCCATGAATTGTCAGGAGAACACTGTGTAAGACTTTTGTAGTCTTGTCACTTTGATGAATGCCTTGATAGCATCAGGTTTCAAACGCAAAGCAACTCTCTATTTTTTTTTTTCCTTATTCTTTCTTTTCTCTTTTTTTTTTATAATCCGTCACTTAAATGCCATCTGCAACAATATTTGTCAGCATCAGAAGGTTACGTTCCTCTAAAGAGCTGCTGGAATAGCTGGGATGTGATTCATCCTTGAGGAAAAAGAGATGTGTTACATTAATAAAGAGAGTATTAAACTGGGAAATTTGCAAAAATGTCAGTGGTGGAGATTGTCAGAGGCAAACAGAACAGAGGCGTGAAAGATGAAACATTTTTCTTTGCTGGCTCACCTAAAGGTTCAGCATCCCTTAGGGTAGATGTAACGTTGTATTATAGCAATGATGTATATGTTGCATAAGGAGAACAGGTCTCATGATGAAAGACTGAAGTGAGAGTATCTGTTAGCTAGGCTCAAATGAATAAATACAAATCTTTTAAGACAAAGCAGGAATTGTTTTCCATTTCAAGAGATTGATAATACAATGTGTTTATTCGAAACAATGGCGCTGAGACACACCTGTTAATTTGGGTGCTGCTGTAAGCCGCTATGTAGATAGTAAATCGTGGCACCCGGGCTGTAAAGGGTGTGGATATTACATTGCACAGGAGGGCATTCAGGTAGTGCAAATGCAGGTAACTGTGCAAACTGTATTGTGGGGAGCAGGCCCGGATTTACAGATGTCTTGGCACTCTAGACTTCACTCTCCATGAACCTGCAAACTCCCACCAAACTGTACCGCAAGTGTGCTGGCTGTCCCAGCTGTCACTTCTCCCTTACTTCTCTTGCCCATCATAGGTAGCTAGGTGATTTGTAAGGACTGTCTACAAATCTTTGTCTGCAAAACGTTTTATGATTCCCTATCGGTTGCTGAGCAGTTGCAGTTATTGGAAAAATTGTACATAGAGCAGAAAGTTTTTTTTCTCCTAGACCGTAGTTGTCAGTTTCTCAGGATGGGGCCCCCTGTGGCTTCTGGGCCCCCTGCAGCTGCATCCCATGCAGGATCTATTGTTATGCCCCTGCACATATTATATATGAGAAAATTATAGTTGCATATGTTATATGAAGTATAATCAATGCACTGTTTTGTTTGCACTGTTAACACTTCTTTGAACTTTGTTTGTCAGAATAAATAGCAGGGCTTAACCACTTGAGGACCGCCTACAGCCGATGGGCGGCGGCAAAGGCTGGGCCTAAACGACCGCAATACGCCCATCGGCGGCGAGTCCTCTTGTGGCTGCTGGTCAGGGATCGCACGCTGTTATGCGTGCGCATCCTCCGGCAATAGGCTCCGCCCACCCGCTTCGTCAACCGGCCGGTCAAAAAATTAGGCCCAAAAAATTAAATCTTCTATGAATTCACCATACTCCTAACGAAATACCTTGGGGTGTCTTCTTTCTAAAATGGGGTCATTAGTGGGGTTCCTATACTGCCCTGGCATTTTAGGGGCCCTAAACTGTGAGGAGGAGTCTTGAAACCAAATGTCACAAAATGACCTGTGAAATCCTAAAGGTACTCATTGGACTTTGGGCCCCTTAGCGCAGTTAGGGTGCAAAAAAGTGCCACACATGTGGTATCGCCGTACTCAGGAGAAGTAGTATAATGTGTTTTGGTGTGTATTTTTACACATACCCATGCTGAGTGGGAGAAATATCTCTGTAAATGGACAATTGTGTGTAAAAAAATCAAAAAATTGTCATTTACAGAGATATGTCTCCCACCCAGCATGGGTATGTGTAAAAATACACCCCAAAACACATTATACTACTTCTCCTGAGTAACGCAATACCACATGTGTGGCACTTTTTTGCAGCCTAACTGCGCTAAGGGGCCCAAAGTCCAATGAGCACCTTTAGGCTTTACAGGTGTGCTTACAATTAGGCACCCCCCAAAATGCCAGGACAGTAAACACACCCCACAAATGACCCCATTTTGGAAAGTAGACACTTCAAGGTATTCAGAGAGGAGCATAGTGAGTCCGTGGCAGATTTCATTTTTTTTTTGTCGCAAGTTAGAAGAAATGGAAACTATTTTTATTTATTTTTTTGTCACAAAGTGTCATTTTACGCTAACTTGTGACAAAAAATAAAATCTTCTATGAACTCATCATGCCTCTCAGTGAATACTTTGGGATGTCTTCTTTCCAAAATGGGGTCAATTGGGGGGTATTTATACTATCTTGGAATTTTAGCACCTCATGAAACATGACAGGTGCTCAGAAAAGTCAGAGATGCTTCAAAATGGGAAAATTCCCTTTTGGCACCATAGTTTGTAAACGCTATAACTTTTACCCAAACCAATAAATATACACTGAATGGATTTTTTTTTATCAAAGACATGTAGCAGAATAAATTTGGACAAAAATGTATACAGAAATTTTACTTTATTTGAAAAATGTCAGCACAGAAAGTAAAAAAAAAGTATTTTTTTGACAAAATTCATGTCTTTTTTGATGAATATAATAAAAACTAAAACTCGCAGCAGCAATCAAATAGCACCAAAAGAAAGCTGTATTAGTGGCAAGAAAAGGAGGTAAAATTAATTTGGGTGGTAGGTTGTATGACCGAGCAATAAACCGTGAAACCTGCAGTGGTCTGAATGGAGAAAAAGGCTCTGGTCCTTAAAGAGAACCAGAGACGAAGCACCCTCATGTATTTTATTACATCTATCAGTGGGAACATGACAGTAAACACCTACCCTGCTTTTAGTTTCATTGTTATCTGCTTAATTAGTCTATTAGCAACTGTGATAAGAATCCACCGACTATTCAGTCGAGCTTTGACCTGGAATCATTATAGCTGAGTCACTCTTCTGTGGAGTCTTTTCAAGCCCAAGCCTTCCCCCTCCTGGCTTAGATTTTCTGCTTTGCATACTGAGAGCTGTGATCACATGGGAGGGGCTGTCCTGCTGAGAGAGAAGCTATGTGGCTGCAATATGATCCCTGTGTGCTCTGTGTGCACTAGATACTGATGATGACTGCAGTTTAATTCCTATGAGAGACACTTCCTACAGGCAGCTGTACATCATATTAAAATGAAAGCACATAGATGAAAGGCTGCAGCAGCCTAGATAGCAGTATAGTCTCATATAGCCTAGACAGCACATCCAGAACCACTCATAACCCGGAAGGAGAAGGGATATGAGCCGGCGGCCATATTTGATTTTTCCTGGAGCAATAATGGATAAAAAACACTAAAAAAGGCACACCAGAGCGGCAAAATTATCAGGTAGAGCATTTATTCTTTACAAGCTATCAACTGATATGTTTATTTTGTGTAAAACGTTCATCTCTGGTTCCCTTTAAGGGGTGAAAAGACTGTGGTCCTCAAGTGGTTAATCATCCAGGTCTACTGTGGCTATAGGCTCTAGAGAAAAACCTAGTCCTAATAATGTCTGTCCACGTCCTATGCTTCCTTCTACCTAGCTTCCTCCCTTTCCATGTTTTCTTAAAGTAACTTCACTCTGTACAGGCCTGATTCCAGCAATTAACTGATGTGGGCCAACTTAATGGGAATTCAATTTTTGGTCATAAAAAAGTTATTCATTAATTTCAGCTCTATATTGTGCAATGATAATAAGAAAGCACTACTTTAGCATGATTACTTTGCCTTATTTTTTTTACACTACCATTACTTTACCTGGCATGTATATGTGGTGGGTCTGGTGCTTTTATTTTATTTATTTTTTTGACACTTTTCAGGAGGCATACAACACTTTTCCGGTGAGCTGTAAGGTGAGTTCTTTTTTCTGAAATGTTTTCACAACTTTATATCAAGCAACGGGGAGAAGGGGAGTGGTTGCTGCAATATCATGTGGCAGGAGGTTGCAATGTAGATGTGTTTTGGGAGCACTTGAGATACAGCAAAGGGGTTTGTGAGAAGGAGAGGTACTGGGACAGCATTAATCTCAGCTGAAGTGGTTCAGACTGCTTTGGCACCCAGGACTGTCTAACTGGATGGTGGAGTCATGTAACACCGAAGATGAAGACCCTCCGAGGTGAGTATAAGTTTCGAAGGGGGAAAGGGATAGTGTAAAGTATATGATATAGATATAGTTGGATCTGAAGGCTACATGAAGGCTACCCAGAACGGGTCATAGTGGCACCCAGAAGCTGAAGGCCAGGATAGTTAAAGAGAATCTGTACTCTAAAATTCTTACAATAAAAAGCATACCATTCTATTCCTTATGTTCTCCTGGGCCCCTCTGTGCTGTTTCTGCCACTCCCTGCTGCAATCCTAGCTTGGATTGGCCACTTTTTATGCAGTGTTTACAAACGAAAAACATGGCTTCTAACCAGAGTTTGATACGCTGAGAACAGCTTACTGTGTGACTCATGCAAAGCTTGGAGAGGGTGTGTATAGCTTCTGCCAATGACAAGCAGTGCTGCACATTCCACACATTCCAGCCTAAGCCCGACAACAGAGGAAAGAAGATACGATTTATTACAGAGACAGTGCAACTAGGAAAGGCTGCAGTAAGACAGACCACATTAGAACAGGCATAGGAACTTATAGGATAAAAGAGATAAGGCTCAAAATTTTGTTATAGAGTCTCTTTAAGTGCCAGGACTCCCTACCTTATTAGGTATCAATAGCTTTAGGTCTTAGGAATGCCATGGAAAGTTATGTTCAGCTACTGTTAGAGCTGAGGTATCAGTGCTAGATGTAAGCATTGAAATAGATGAAAGTTAATAAAATGTTGGTAGTTACAATTGTGTAACACATTTTTAGGCTCAGGTAAAAGGTGACAAGGTGTGTATGAGGAAAAGGTTAATGAAAGGCATAAATAAATGTTAGTGTTATTGGGAAGATGCGGCTAGCAAGGGGTTAAGATGGTAGTAAACAGTCCAAATCAAATTGTTTCACAGTAATTGATACAATTTTTATAGCAGATTATAAAAAGAAAAACAACCTCAGCACAAATGTTTCAACAGACACGCATAACTTAAATTTAACTTCTTTTGGAAAAGACTTGTAGGAGGCGATAACACTTAGTAGAGTTTAAACAACAACAGCTGTCTGCAGAGATCACTTAGGAACAAATGGTAGTATTGCAGCGATTTAGTTACTACAGTCTCAAGGACTCCAGATCCATATATAAATACCGAAGAAGAGCATGACATGATTAAGTAAAACCAGAACGGTCCTTTAGGTTTTTTTTGTGCCAGTTTGATAAATAAGCACTGTTAAACTGTTTTATCACTCCTGAAAAATTAGGTTTTCTTTATAAATTCAGCTTATTAGTTCTAAAGTCTCAGGTCTAGGGGTCGATTCACTACCTTTCCCCACATGCAAAATCAGACAGGGAAATGCAGCCTAATAAAATCAATAGGCTGCCGTCCAATACGGGGAGAAAGCTGGATGGCGTGCAGCATTTAAATGTATTGTGCATCTGTATCCCTACAGCCATGCATGGCATGTTAGAGGAATTAAGATGTGTTCTCGCATCACTGCAAGTTTTAGCATACGTTTTGCATGTTGCACACTAGCACAGCGGAGAGGGGCCCTTAGACTATAGGTATACTTTAAAGTGTTATTACATCTAACCTATACTTAAAGGGAGTCTGAAGTGAAAAAAACAACAACAACAAAACAGATATTTACCTAAAGAGAGGGAAGGCTCTGGGTCCTGTAGAGCCTTCCCACTCCTTTCCTGGTCCCATCATTCCTGTGCTGGCTCCCCTATTAGCAGTCTCCGATTAATGGTTGAAAACGCGCTTTCTTGCGCACTCGGAGTATGGAGCGGCCTGTCTTCAGGAGCATTTGGGCTCCCAAGGACTTCCAAAGCTCCCCCCGCAGCGGCAGAGCGCAGTCTTCGACCCATCAGTCGGAGACTGCTAACGAGGGAGCCAGCCCAGGAACTTCAGACTCTCTTTAACCATTTCCGCCGCCCGGACGTGAAGCTCACGTGGGGCGGCAGCTCTGCAGCGCTCCTGCGCTTGGGCGCACCCCCGCGTCCCCGTTGTGTCCCCCGGTAGCCCTGGGATCAGTGAAAGGGAACATGGTTCCCGATCACCGATCCCTTTCCCCCGCAGAAAAACCGAAGCGCTCACCTGTAAGGCTTCAGTTCTTCTGCCCGGACAGATTTCCGCATCCCCCCTTGTACTTCCGCTTACCGAGAAGTACAAGGAGGGTAAACAAAAATGAAGGTGGCCATCTTGTGGCCAAATAGTAAAACTACATCTACAAATGTTTTACATTACAATTTACACATTAAGCAACATTAAAAATTTACTGTTTATGTCCCACACCAAAATATTACCCAAATAAAAATTTTTATACAAAAGAAAAATTACAATAAAAAAAAATAAAAGACATAAATAGTTACCTAAGGGTCTGAACTTTTTAAATATGCATTTGAAGGGGGTATACTAAAAACATTTTTTAAATTATAGGCTTGTAAATAGTGATGGACGCAAAACGGAAACAATGCACCTTTTTTTCCAAATAAAATATTGGCGCCATACATTGTGATATGGACAACATTTAAATGGTATAATAACCAAGACATACGGGCAAATAAAATACATAGGTTTTAATTATGGTAGCGTGGATTATTTTAAAGCTATAATGACCGAAAACTGAGAAATAATGAATTTTTCCATTTGTTTTTTTATTAATCCTGTTAAAATGCATTTACGGTAAAGTGGCTCTTAGCAAAATGTACCACCCACAGAAAGCCTAATTAGTGGCGGAAAAAACAAGATATAGATCAATAAATTGTGATAAGTAGTGATAAAGTTATTAGCGAATGAATGGGAGGTGAAAATTGCTCCGATGCATAAGGTAAAAAATCCCCGCGGGCTGAAATGGTTAAAGAGAACCTGTACTGAGTCAAAATATTTAAAATAAACACATGAGGTAACTTCAAATGAACATTGCATAGTTACCTTGCCATCAGTTCCTCTCAGAAGATCACCATTTTCTTCTGACAATAATCCCTTCCAGTTCTGACAATATTTTGTCAGATCTGAAATATATCAGTTGCTGTCAGTAAAATATCAGTTGCTGTCAGTTATAGCTGAGAGGAAAACTGATGTACCAGATAAAAGTCCATGTTTCCCTATGGCTCAAGTGGGCGATGTTACAGTTTAACTGTGTGCTGACCAGAAAGCTGTTATGGGGTAATGGCCATTTTCAAAATGGAGGACGGAAAATTCCCTTGATCACAGTGAACAAACAGGGCGCGGGACAGGAGAAAGACACTGAGGAGTAGACTACATGGAAGGTAAATATGACTTGTGTATGCTTATTTTGATTTTAATTTTCAGTTCAGGTTTTCTTTAAGTGTGCTTAAAAGGTCTTAAATGGAATGGTAATTAGAAATACAATATGACTGTGCTATTTATTTTTAAAGATACAGGCATGCCCTCTCCAGTATATACAATGCAAGATATTATTCTGCGTTTATACTAAGGCTGTGCTACTTGAGCTGAGAATGGACATTTTTTTGTTCGTTTTACTGCATCGCAAAACTGACATTGAACGAATCCTGTTTTATATATTGGGCTTGAATTATAAAGCAGTGCTAACTGTTAGCACGCTGTTGAAAAGCCCATTATCATGCCTAAACTCAGTTTAGGCGTGATAAAATAAACTTGCGCATAAAACTTTACGCGCGCAACGCCATTAAACCCTATGCAATGTTTCGCGTGCACCAGACTTTGCGCGTGCAAAACTTTGTGTGTGAGTTTTTCCCTCAAAGCGGTGCTAACCTACTTAGTGCAATGCTTATCACGCCCAAAAGTCTTTAGGCGTGCTAACTAGGTTAGCATCGCTTTGTGCATAAAGCCCATAGGATCTATTTACACTTGTAAGTCTGCAACAGAGCCATTGAATCCATTGCGGTAAGCAGACTGCTCTTTTGTGGCGTCCGCGATATGCATTTCCCATATAACCGAATGGTTGAGAAGTATCCGCCCTGAACCACAACGAAGTATGAGCCCCTGGTGACTCATATTTATAAGGTAAACAATGACTTGCATATTTTAACTGAAGCAAAACCAATAAGCCTCATGTTGAACTATTGTAAGAATGCTTAACCAAAAGTTCACTAACAATTTAACTCTATGGTAATTCAGAATAGATAGAAAAGTTAATGTAAGGGAAAGGACAAAGAATAAGGTTATGCACTGCTTTGTAGTGATGGCAGTTAGATGTGACTAATGGGCTCTTGACCCTGTGTTCACATTGTGATTTGCAGTTTAGTGAACCTGCGTGTCTCTGAATGCTCACTGGTTCCCCGTTTGCCTGCTGAGGATGCAAGGATGCATCCTGTCTCACATGGAACACCAAGGAGATAGTGAAGCTAGTTCTGGCATCTAGCTTCTTTGTTTCCTGGAGAAAGGGAACACATTTTCTCTTTTCAGCTATGCATTGCACACCCGCCTTTTCTATTGAAAAGATTCCATTAATATTATTGTGATCTTAAGGATAGGCTAATGGGATTTGACAATCTAGCTATGGATTAATTTGCTAGAGAACAGAGGCGCCAACAGGATAAAAAGTGATGAAAACTTTAAAATTGCTAGGGAGTGGACTTACCTCCAGAAAGCAGACACGAACAACTGTCTGAATCAAACAATTGAAGAGTACCCCAAGAAATGCAACGCGTTTCGCAGCCACAGCCTGCTTCATCAGGCAATAGAATAGGGGACAAAAAACTGTAGACAAAGACAGAAAACGTTGCTATAATGAGCTACATAAAATAAATGGTAACCTGCAAATTGCATGCAACACTTATCTGAAAAAAATTCAATAAATTATACATAAATTCAAATATAAGAGAAAAGCTAGACTATACAGTACTATGTTATTGTGTAAATAGTATTGCACATGTATCAGAGTATTAAAAAAAAATATATAAAAAAATTGCGTGCAAAACTTAAGGCGGAAAAATTGCAATACATTTGCAAAAAAAAAAAAAATTCAATAAATATGGTTTTCACCACGCTGCTGAGCTGACATGCCCTTTATGTCAACTGCAGAGATCACATGAGGTAAGTATAGCTACTAGAGGAGCCTTTTTACAATGTCATATTTATTGAATATTTTTTTTTTTTTGCACATTTATTGCAATTTTTCGCATAAGTGTTGCATGCAATTTTTTTTTAATACTCTGATAGATCTGCAATACTGCAATACTGTTTACACTGTGTCCACCCATGGTGGAGGGGTGACCTACCCCTACCGTTCCGATCTACAGAGAGCGACATCTTAATCCTGAGTGAGGACAGGTCTAATCTCCTCACCTGCATATACAGTGGTTACCTGAGTGGTAACCCTTGTTTGTGAGTATTTATATCTCGCTGTTTATCATTTACACGTTATCCTGTACATACTACACTATATTGGGCTCTCGGTGTCTCCCTTTTATTTGGCTATGGTTTAAACTATTTTCCAGTTGTTGAGCCTCTGAGGAAGCGGTGAGAGGGCTATGAAACATGCGTCTGGCAAATTAGAGTGATGAACAGCTAGCAATGAATTACCCGTTGTACTTTGTATAGCTATAGGTACAACATGGAGACACAAAAATAAGATTTTACATATGATAAAGATGAAGTTTGTAACAATTAAAATTTGTGTATATTGTAATATGTGTTAATATGTACAGTATCTTCTGGTAAGCCCCTGTATGTAAACTATGTCTCCCTATATGATCTTACAATTAATCTCCAGTCCAGATTAGAAGGAGATGCATTTAACTGGTCTAAATTCAAAAATACATATGGTCTGCATTGCAAATTGCATGCAGACCATCTCTAATTGTTAGCATATATTGTAAAGCATGTTCTGTATCCAAGCCTGGAATGTAAAAATACAAATAACACATCAAGGGCTTTATTAAATAAACTGTGATAACTCAAATATCACACCATATCAAAGATATCACACCTTATCAAAGTTAACACGCCTTATCAGAGTAGCATAGCGAGCGTTACGAACGTATGCCTGCTAATTGGCAATGGAACTCGTCCTGCCCTGAGCCCCTGCGGGTTCGTAGCGCTCGCTATTCTACCCTGATAAGGCATGTTAACTTTGATAAGGTGTGATATCTTTGATATGGTGTGATATTTGAGTTATCACTGTTTAGTGAATCAAGCCCTAAGTGTGCAATGCAATGCTTACCCTATGAGACTGCGCTTCGCAAACGGGTCTTTACCTTATGCTCATAAATCCTTCATGACATGATTAACATGTTTCTTCAGACTTAGCAGGGTCACTGAGAACATACATCACAAAGGATATGAGGTAATGCCAATTGTAGAATATAGGTACCATATTTTTCAGACCATAAAAGGAAGGCTTTTTCTCCCTCAAAGGGGGGTGGGGTTGTCCCTGCGTCTTATTGTCCAAAGGTGTCCCAAAAAGTTGGATTTTGTGTCCATGTGTCCTTCTCCCTATCTTTTCTGTCCATCAGGGTCACCTGTCCCTAATGTTCTCCTTCCTCCACGTCTCTGCCCTCCTGTGTTGCCTGTCCCCCTGTGTCACCTGTCCCCAATGTCCTCCTTCTTCCACGTCTCTGCCCTCCTGTGTCGCCTGTCCCCCCATATGTGCCCCCATTTCTCCTGAGTGTATATATGTATGAGAGAAGGTGAGATACTTATCAAACAACTGGAGATGTGCAGGAGTCTCACAACTGAGGATTCATGCATTCGCCTCCACTCATCGGGACTTGCTACAGCCTGATCAAGCACCGTGCAGCAAATCAGGCGTGGGAGCTGCAACTTGGCCATCCAATCACCGCCGTCTGCTACTCTGACTGGCAGCAAGGATACCGGATGTGGGACTAAGGCTCCATCATTGAGCCAGTTATTGGACATGACCAGTTTTTGGCACATTCCTTTTTGTGAAACTGAACAAATGATATCAGTTAGATATTCTCTGTTTGCTTGATATGTGATTTGGTCATTGGTGTTCATAAACATTCTGTTAAAGCTATACAGGTGTAACGTTGCTATAAATTTGAGGATAAGCTTCCAGTCTTGCTGAAAGATAATTCCCCTACCAAGGCTCAAATGTATTGCCAACTGTATCAAGACTTTCCTTAAAGAGACTCTGAAGCGAGTCTAAATTCTCTTTTTTAACCTGTATTCATGTTAAGCCTCATAAGCCCAGCTAAACCTCCGATATCCCGCGGCAAAATGAGGGGTTAATACCCCCCAATCCCCTCCGTGGTGCCCGGGAGCATTTCGTGATTGAGGCAGAGCTACAGCCATAAGCTCTGCCTCAATCCCCGCTGATCGCCGCCTCTCCCCCGCCCCTCTCGATCTGCCTTCACAGAGAGGGGCGGGGAGAGGCGGAGATTCACCGGCAGATTGACGCGAATGGAGGCAGAGCTGCAGCTCATAGCTCTGCCTCCATCAGCAGCAAAATCCACGACCAAGAAAGTTGTGGATTTTGCAGGGGGATTTGGGGGGTATTAACTCCTCATTTTGCCGCGGGATAGTGGCGGTTTAGCTGGGCTTATGAGGCTTAACATGAATACAGGTTAAAAAAGAGAATTTAGACTCGCTTCAGAGTCTCTAAGAATTTCCCAGTGGTAAGATGATGCAAGCATTTGAAAAGTGTTCAAACCCACCTGAATAGTAATCTTAGCACCTTACCATTCCACCCTCAGTACTCCCTGATCGGTAAGTTCAACAGCACCATTCTCTGAAATAACAACAGCGCTCATGGCTATTATTGTAGCATCAGTCACCTGTATGATCAACCCAAACTTGTCAGTATTAACCTTCTGGCAGAGTATTGATTTATATACGCATGAATAAGATCTTAAAGCTATTGGGTATACAAGTATTACATATCCTGTGCTGTTCCGGCCATTGTGTCAGACTTAATTTTATATAAGGATTGCATTTGAGATCAATGCCTTTGAACTGTGGGACTTCATATGCGAAGGTTCCTTAGAAAGGGGAGCTGTGTATTCTATAGTGAGCTGATAGATTTTTCTGTTTCATTTTTTGACTTAAAGGGGCACTATGGCGAAAAATTGTAAAATTTTAAATATGTGCAAACAAACAAACAAATAAGAAGTATGTTTTTTTTCCAGAGTAAAATGAGCAAGGGGATTCTGAGCAAGGCTTTTATTATTTATAAAGATATACCCTAAAAAGTATTTAAACAATGATGGTGGCCAGTATTTTGGCAAGTGGACAGAGCAATTGCAATCCACTAAGGCCTCGATTCATAAAAGTGAGTGCGGTAGTTCAGAGAAGGTTGGGAAATTACCGCTAGCGGTAAATGAGGGTTTTTGCAGTGAATTCATTTAAAAAATTCCGAGTGCGAGGTGATTGTGATAGCAGTCGGTAAGTGTGCAGTAAGTGTGCAGTGTGGTGCGGAAAGCTGTATAATGTGCTGAGTGCGGTAGTTTGCCGCTGACTTCCTACTGACAAGGTGCATGCTGGGTAGAAGTGGGTAGAAGTGGGCAGTTTTAGACTCATGTGACTTATTTATTATAAATTATTATTATATTTTATATATAATATTTTATATATATATATATATATATTATTTTTTTTAATTACCGGTATTCTTATAAATTATCTAAATCTGTGCTATTTCTAAGAACCTGGGTGATGTTACAACCACCCTTCCTCCTCTGTATCCTTAAAAATTCCATAACATTAAGTTCAAAGGGCTCCACTTGTCACCTAAAACGCTACTGTGTAGAGCAAACTCGGCAGGTCTTTGTTGGCGATAACAAGCTGTTATTTATCGCTTCCTTACTCCCCCTTTTTTTTTCATGAATACACTTCATTCAGTCTACCGACACAAACAATGTTTTCATTACCGCACTATTACCGCACTGTTACCGCATGTGGTAAAACATGCGTAAAACATGCGTTAAATTTTATGAATCCACTATCAACAACATACCAAGCGGTAATTTACTGCTTGGGCGATAACGCATGCGGTAATGCTTTATGAATCGAGGCCTAAGTGCTTTTGAAAAGAAATAAATCCCTGAGAATTCCCTATGAAGAGATGAACTAGTCCAAAACCTGTTGCTTCTGTCAGATTTCCACTACCTACTGTAAGTGACAGCAACATAGGAGAAAAGTAATTTATGGCTCATTTTACTCTGGAAAAAATGTACTTTCTTATTTGTATATGTTTGCACATATTTTAAATTTCAAAATTTTTCACCATAGTGCCCCTTTAACCATTTCAGCCCGCGGAGATTTTTCACCTTATGTATCAGAGCAATTTTCACCTCCTATTCATTCGCTAATAACTTTATCACTACTTATCCCAATTTATTGATCTATATATGGTTTTTTCCGCCACTAATTCGGCTTTCTTTGGGTGGTACATTTTGCTAAGAATTCTTTTTTTATAAATGCATTTTAACAGGAATATTAAAAAAAAATTGAAACATTATTTCTCAGTTTTCGGCCATTATAGCTTTAAAATAATACATGCTAGCATGATTAAAACCTATGTATTTTATTTGCAGTTTATCTCGGTTATTACATCATTTAAATTTTGTCCGTATCACAATGTATGGGGCCAATATTTTATTTGGAAATAAAGGTGCATTTTTTCAGTTTTGCATCCATCACTATTTACAAGCTTATAATTTAAAAAATGTTTATAGTACATAGTATACCCCCTAACCGCCTTCACATGCATATTTAAAAAGTTCAGACCCTTAGGTCACTATTTATGTTTGTTTTTTTTATTGTAATTTTTTTTCCATAAAAAAAAATATTTGGGTAATATTTTTAATGTTATAATGTGTGTAAATTGCCTTCAAAAATGTATGTAGATGTAGTTTTACTATTTGAGTTTTTTTTTTCCCCTTTGTGCTTCTCGCTTCCCGGAAGCACAAGGAGGACGGGGAACTTTTTTTTCCAGAAAAACTGCGGCCTATGATAAGAGACCATCAGTTTTTCTGCTGGGGACTTAGATCGGTGAATGGGAACCATGTTCCCATTCACTGATCTCAGGGCTACCAGGGAATGGCACGGGGGCACGCATGCGGGCACGCGTGGGAGCCCGCCACTGCAGCAGAGCAGCCGTCTGGACGTGATGATCACGTCCGGGTGGCTGAAATGGTTAAAGTAGACACACACTTGAATTCCCAGAAAGAACATTATCCTTTTCCACACAGTCAATTAATATGGACCTTTCAGTAGTAAAATAGGTTTGCCTGGATTTTACTGATTTGCAAACTGCAATTAGACACTACTGCATGTTGCCTTATGTCAAATAAATAGTTTTCTCTAGATCTTGGGCACCCTGGCAACATGAATATGTATCTCTCCTTTTACCTAAAACATACATGCTGGGAGATGTACACCAGGAGAGGCAGCCGGCAGCTCCAACCAGAATCCCAGCATCCAAGGTCAGATGTATACCTTTTTTGCCCCTACGCCAAGAATGGTGTGGCTCCCCTTCCATGTGCAGCAGTGCCCCTCTCATTCCATGTTCAGCCCCCTCTCCCATATGTATCATCCA
Organism: Hyperolius riggenbachi; assembly: GCF_040937935.1. NCBI lineage: Eukaryota > Metazoa > Chordata > Amphibia > Anura > Hyperoliidae > Hyperolius > Hyperolius riggenbachi. The sequence goes on along the minus strand of NC_090651.1, from coordinate 228,894,794 downwards.
TGTAATACAGCCCCTCTGTCATGTTCAACTCTCTTGGGCATCCGTGCTTACATTTTCACGTATTGATCCACATTTGCAGCCTTCTCTTTCATTATGTGGTAACCCTTATTTCATGCCCAGGTCCCCCTTAGGCTGCCGCAAGCCTGGGCCACTGTGGCCTTTCCAGAAGTCCGGCTCTGCCTGCATCACTGTGAGGTTGCAATTGCAAACAGAAATCATCTATAAAGTGGCCACGTGCTATTGGCCACAACTCAGTCAATCAGTATATGCCTTCAACTCAGGAACTTCACAAAATCCCTAAATTGCATCAGGTTGTTATAGACACCCATGCGACCCATAAACAGCTGAATGCATAACTGTATATATTGACAGGGGTTACAGAAAGAAAGTGGTAGTCTAAATAGATCAAACAGCATAATAAGCATCAAAGAGAGTAAAAGGAAAAAGGAGAAGTAAATCAAAAGCTATCCCCGGCGTGGGATGGAAGAAACTGCAGAAACAGAAGCAATATCAAAATACCAGATAGTGAAAATGTCATAATACGAGAATATACTTTATCTAGAAAAAATAGCCATAGTCAGCTTACATATGACTAAACTCATAGGAAGCATGTGAGAGGATAAATGGATTTCAAGATTTGGGTTGCAAAGTTCCCAAGGTTTGGATCAGGTATCATACTGGAGCAATAAGGTATCACGGAGAGAGAAACATGGGCATCCTGTGAATTCTGACTACATACACCAGATTGCTTTGCTTGTGTTTGGGAGCCAGAGTACCAAGGAGTGCAAAGATGTGTTAATTGGGTAAAGCAAGCAACAGTTGAGTGAACATGCAGACCAATATAGGAGGGTGAATTCTGCAGGTCAGTATGATGCAGTCTACCAACATCTAAAATAAAAAGGACACTCTCTTGAGCATTGTAAGGTGTGCATTTTGGACAAACTAAAAAATGGTTTGCAAGACTTGTCAAACTGTAACAACCATACCTTAACCTTAGGCGAAGGCCTTCAACACCATTAGTCCTCAACATATAATGATATTATGTTGAAGTCAACAGAGTAACCAAGCAGCTCAGGGTGACCCAAACTACTAGGAATGTATAGGGGGATAAAAGGAACCAAAAAGCCCTCCTAATAAAAAAGCAAAGCTTGGTGTAATTGCCTTCTTAAAACAGAAGGAAATTTGCAATAATTCAGTTATAAATGAACATTTGTGGTTACCCACAATGCACTAAATATGCAAATTATCCCTTTTGTTGAAGTCAGTATATGCCTTTAGCCAGATTAGGCAATAAACACCTGAAAAATTGTGTCAACTGTCTACACTGTGACTAGTGTTGGGCGAACACCTGGATGTTCGGGTTCGGGAAAGTTCGCCGTACATGGCCGCGATGTTCGGCATGTTCGGGCCGAACCCCAAACTCCCCGAACATCCCGCTTTTGGGGGCCCTATGGGGTCGCAGGCATAAGGGGGGAGCATGCCCCGATCGCGGGTAGGGGGTCGGAAATTCCCCCCACCCCCTCCGCTAGCGCTCCCCCCTCTGCCCGCTTCCCCATACACAAGTTTCAGGAAGTAAAACAGTACCGGTGGTACTAGTGGGTGGCTGGCAGTGGGCGGCACTGTGAAGTGAGTGACTGAGGAGGAGGAGTCCGGAGAGTGACGCGTTGAGGGAGGGCGGGCAGCGGGCGGTTCAGCAGTAGTACGGTACTACTGCTGAACCGCCTGCTGCCCGGCCTCCCTCAACGCGTCACTCTCCGGACTCCTCCTCCTCAGTCACTCACTTCACAGTGCCTCCCACTGCCAGCCACCCACTAGTACCACCGGTACTGTTTTACTTCCTGAAACTTTTGTATGGGGAAGCGGGCAGAGGGGGGAGCGCTAGCGGAGGGGGTGGGGGGAATTTCCGACCCCCCCCCCCCCGCGATCGGGGCATGCTCCCCCCTTATGCCTGCGACCCCATAGGGGGGCAGTATTCGGCCGAACAGGGGCCCTGTTCGGCTAGTCATTCCGCAGTTCGGGCGAACCCCGAACAGTTTGGCCGAACACCACCAGGTGTTCGGCCGAACTCGAACATCACCCGAACAGGGTGATGTTCTGCAGAACCCGAACAGTGGCGAACACTGTTCGCCCAACACTAACTGTGACTGATGTTAGTGGATTAGCTGTACTTATAAAATACCCAGGAACTGCCTTTACTTACAAGAACTAAAGACTACTTGAATTTTAATTTAGAAAAAATCAATTGAATAGATATTCTCCACATAAAATACATACACAGTGATAACAACATTTAAAGTCCTACCCTTTTAAAATTACACTTTTATCACAATCAATCAGAAGCTTTTCTGATCACTGGTGAAGTTGCACAATACTGAATCAGGGCTACAAAAAAAAAAAACGCATTTAGACTTTTTTTCATACATGCCACAGCTACCTCATTCATGCAAAAGGGCAAAAAAAAAAAAGTAACTAGAATTTAACCTACAAGTCTACACAATGTGGATAATGCAGGGCAAATGTGCTGAAAGAAGACAAGCTGACAACGTTGATTGTACAAAAATCCAATATATATTTTACAGGCAGCTGAAAAGACTAAAGGCGAGGGGTCTGATAAATTAAGTTTGCATGTAAGAACATCTATAGTCAACCTTCAGAAACATAGACATGATATTACATTCAGTGAATTATTTCTCAGTAATTATTCCCCTGAGCTTCGCAGACTGCTCTGCATGGCTACTCCCGGGACCTCCAATGGGTGTCATAAGGCCAAAGAAGCAAAAAGATGGAAATGTCAATATCGTGCGTGCAAGACTTGAATTGATTACGTAATTCCCAATCATCCTATTTAACAATTTTCAAGGAGAAATGTCTTCCAAGGAGAGGTATTATTGAATCAGGAGGGTGATACAGCAAAAGGGAGCAGGTGTTTAACTGCAATTTTACACTAATTAAGCAGACCTAAAAGAAAAGATCATATTTTGTTTCTTTATTTAATAGAGTGATGGAGAAGGTTTATAGCATTTATGTTCTAAGAAAATCATGCAGCAAGAGCTTTAGAGTTTTAAAGAAGACTTATTTTAATCTTCTTACTACCCACAATTTTATTGGACATAAGCTAGTATAACCAAAAAATACATGGTATCCCTTTTCTGTGTGTCCTTTCTTCCTAAATCCAATTAATCAGCAAAATTGAGGTGAGCTAAAAATAAGGAAATTTAAATTAAAATATGCCTACCATAAAGATACTTGGTCAACTGCAGATCACAAGTAATCAGGCCCCATGCAATAAGAAAACTTTACTTTTTATATGTAAATTATTCAACAAAAAATGAACACACTTGTACTGTGGTAAACAATGAGGGGGTGGATGCCACCTTTTCGGATAGGACAAACGAAGCTACGGTACCAAAGAAGGTAAAAAACTTTAGTTCTGTGCTGATAATCGCCCCATTTCGATAATTAATTGCGATGTTAAAATTTATTCCAAGGTTCTCGCTGCCAGACTTGGTAAGATTGTCGACTTGGTTTTGGGGGAACAACAGACCGGTTTTAGAGGGCACAGGCACATAAGAGACAACATTTATTCAGTATTAATGTAATACACAGTTGTAATTCTAAAAAACATGAGGCCATCCTGGCCACAATAGATGCAGAAAAGGCCTTCAATAGACTATCTAGGCATTTTCTGCTCGATAATTTACGTAAAATAGGCCTGGGGCCCTTTTTTATTGGGACAATAGCTAAATTGTTTACAAATCAATCAGCTAGGGTAAAAATAAACGGTTATCTTACCGATGAGTTTAAATTATCTAATGGGGTACGACAGGGTTGCCCTTTATCCCCGGTGCTCTTCAATCTGAGTCTAGAGCCACTCATCACTGCGATTCAATCAGATCCCCAGATAAAAGGTATCGATGTAGCGGGGGTGGAAACAAAGATAATTGCCTATGCAGATGACATTCTTTTGATTTTAAGGAATCATGAAAAATCACTTAAAAAATGTCTTGGATGGATTTCATTATATAGTAGCATCTCACACTATAAATTGAATGAACAGAAATCTGTTATTTTGGGCTTAGGCTGTTCCACCCAGAAAAGGGAAGCCATCAAAAGTTACTCGAACTTTATATGGGAGAAAGTTGCAATTAAATACTTAGGGGTGAATCTATGTTCGCAATTGGACGACCTTTATAAACATAACTTTGAAAATATTATGACTGACAGTAGTAAGATGCTCCAGTCCTGGGATCGTCCAATTTTTGATGTATTGGGCCGAATAGCCATTATTAAGATGATGGTGCTTCCGAAAATATTATTTTTTTGCAGTGTTTGCCCCTGACCCTTCCCAGGAGTTGGTTCACCGACTGGGATCGTTTGTTCCAAAAATTTATCTGGTCAAGAAGTAAACGTAGAATAGCATTTTCCACTATCTCCAGAGGTAGAACATTTGGGGGCATGGCAGCACCAGATATCTACAGATACTACACAAGCATTCATTTAATGCGCATTTTAGAGTGGCGAATTAATGACAACAGTAGGATCTGGGTTAGATTGGAAAATGAATGGTTAAATAGAGACTGGCTGTTTTCATGGATTCCAGAGAAAGTTCGGTACTCTACTACCCTTTCCTCCCATCCTCTAATCACACCGACACTGATAAGTTGGGCAAAGACAGTGGGGAACTGGATAAATACTGAGGGAGTTTCCCAGCGAAGATCCATTGCTTTTGACCCAAACTTTGGGCCAGTGTCAGACCAGTCTTGGTTTCACACTAATTATGCGGACCAAGACTTGAGACTGATCCATATAATGGGAAACAAAAAGTTGGACATCACCCCGATCTTTGAAACTGGTCAACTGTCAATGTTTGGAAGCATTCAATTATCCAGTTTTTGGAATAGTCTGCAGCGAAAAGAAAAAACTATTAAACAAGATGTAAACATATTTGAGCAGTGGTTTTTGATGAAACAGAGGCCAATAGGGGCCCTATCAAAAATCTATAACCCACTTGGTTCAACCTCACACAGGGTCCCTCCTCCTTACTGTGTCAGATGGGAAAGTGAGGAGGGGATAAAATTCTCCTCCGAGATAGGGGCTAGAATCTTTCAAGAGATCTGGTCCTTTTCTGAAACCCATTTACAACTCTGTACATCAAAACGAGCCGGGCAACTGTCACTTTGTTCCGCTTTAATTCGTCTTCATGCAAGATATGATACATACATAATTGCAGTTCCTTGTGGTATCAAACCTGTTCCAGGTGTCTGTGCTGGGGTGTGTCGCGGTTCGGTGACCAGGGTGGAGAGACTGCACTACGCCGTTTCGCGCCTGACTGGCGCTTGTTCACGTGCTTGTGTCTATAACCATAAGTGCGCCGTGCGGCTTCCTGTATATGGTCTGGAAGCCTCACCCTCGGCGCTCGTGATTGGTGCGAGGAGTGATGTCACGGGGGTTGGGGGTGAAGGGGCGGGGCCACGCCGTTCCATCGGCGAAAGTGATAGTGCGCCGCATATGCTGGACGTAGCAAGCATATGCAGCGGCACTGGTCGCTATGGCGACATATTCCTTATATACTGTGAGTGACAAGAAATACAACAATACTGTGTTCGTTATAAAAAGTGCTCAGAATATACATACTGTGCCATAACATTGAGCATTTCACATTGCAATAAAGTGGCTAGTGCTGATTCAAACGTTTTACATAATTCCGTGCTTGTAAACATTTAGTGAACTTGGTATGTACGTCCATAGTGGCATGAAATGGCTACTATCTTGCTGCCCATTGTGTTAAAAACACATTTTTATTATTATAATAATAAAATCCCCATGTAAACCCCAATACCCTATTAAAAAAGACTGGGGGTGATACTGCCAATCTTAAAGGAGACCCTTGGAGGTACATTATCCCCTATATAGTTCCGGCTACCATCCACCTATTAAAGTTTCCAGAGGGGTCCATTTGGTTAGCCTCTATTTTTGTTTTTTTGGGTCATTTAACCTGCACTACAAAGGAAGAAAGAGGGGTGCAAAAAGCACAGACAAAAGGTAAGTATGGGGAAAAAGATCTCTATTTGATACCTGGTCGCGATCCAGTGTCTATGGTCGCGAAACCCATGTTGCCTTCTCCATAACAGAAGGGGGGGAGAAACCAAGGGTGGGAGTGTGTTACCAACCAGAATCCAGGCTGATTTGCCAGAAATACAGACTGGGCACCTTACAAGAACCCAAAATACACCTCAGGCCCCTGGGCAGAGGGCGAATCTGCCCCCTCACAGTCTACCCCAGTGTGTATTAAGGGTGATCCATTTATTAATGGGTCAACAGTGCATAGTGCACTTTTAGGTCCTGTAGACCAGGACCCTATCTTATAGGTGCCCTTAGGTCTGTTCTGGCATCATCATCAGGAAAAGTACATGAGGGAGGAGGAAAAAGAAGAGACCCAGGTATACAAGTGGAAGTCAAGGCCACATCTAGTGTGTCCCGAAGTCCCAGAAAGTCCAGGGCCCAGAAACCAGGAGGAGGAGAGGAGGGATGAGGAAGAAGAAATGCAGACCATAGAGTCTACATTTAGAGTATCAAGGCACCAAAATAGGAAAGGCAAGAGCACGGGTCTCTACATTGCATTTGGGGGATACTTTGTTTATATGAACAGCACCCCCCCACCTGGCATTTCTGGTGTCCCAGGCCCATCGGACCTAGGAAAGCTATGGGTCAAAGAAGCAGGCCAAATCTAGCCTGTCGTTGAGACCTATTGGTCCCATTGCCTCTGTACGTAGAATTACCCGTGACTCTCGTCGGGTCAACTCACGGTCACGGTCGCCCCCTCTCCTAGAGGCACTGACATGCAGGAGACCTGCAAATTTCAGGCACTTGGCATTGCCTCCATGTGCTTCCCTTACATGTTCGATGAGCCGGGGGCAACCCTTACCTGATTTTATGGATTTAAAATGTTCATTAACTCTTTCCTTTAGGGGCCTGGTAGTTTTGCCAACATAATAAAAATCACAAGGACAAAATACCACATAAGACACAAACTTTGTTTGGCAGGTAATGAAAGCCCGCACCTCCCATTGTACTCCTCCCAGGCAGTAGTTCGTACCTTCCCGCATATAAGGGCAATACTTGCATTTACCACATTTGTGGTTACCCCTAGGGCGGTTAGTGCCCAACCAATTCATGGCTGGGCATGAGCGATACTCACTCCGAATTAGAATGTCGCCCAGAGTGGGGGCCCTTCTGTACGCTATCCTGGGGGGGGGGTCTGGGAACACTCTCCGGAGTGCGGGATCTCTTGCTACCAATGACCAATTTTTCTTAACAATCTGTGTTATTTTCTTGGCCATGGGGGTATAGTCGAACGTCAAAGTGAATGGACCTTTTTCTTTGCTCCTGGGGGTCCTAGAGAGGAGGGAAGACCTGTCCCTATCTCTGGCTCTATCCCTAGCCTTCAGAAGGAGTTCCCTGTCATATTTCCTTGCTTCCAATCGTGTAGTTAGCTCTTGCGATTGTGCCTCAAATGTTTCCAAGCTGGTATTGTTTCGTCTTAGACGTAAATATTGGCCGTATGGCAGGGAGGTTTTGACATGCTCTGGATGGAAACTGTTCCTGTGCAACAGAGAGTTCACAGCTGTCGCCTTCCTGTATCCCTCACACACCAATCTGCCTCCATCTGATCTAACCTTTAAATCTAAAAAATTAATGGATTTGTCCCCGATTTCCGAGGTAAATTTCATGTTTACTTGGTTGTTGTTTAAAAAACCCATAAATGCGTCAAACTCCTCTGTGCCTCCCTGCCACATGACCAACACGTCATCCACATACCTGGCCCAGATTTTAATGTTTTGCCTGAACAAATTCTTAGGGGTCATAACATGATCCTCCTCCCAGGCTCCCAGGAACAGGCCTGCATGCCACAGGGGTCCCCATGGCAGTTCCAGAGACCTGATGATACCACCTTCCGTCAAACATGAATGCATTATGCGTCAGGATAACCTTCAAACATTCGCACAAAAATTCCTTATACCCGTCGTCTTTGTTAGTTCTGTCGAGGAATCTGCGGACCGCCCTTAGTCCTTCCTCGTGGGGGATTCTACTGTAGAGGCTCTCTACGTCTATGGTGGCTAACCTGTAGCCTGGTTTCCATGCCGTGTTTTCCACGAGTTTGATCGTATCGAGCGTATCGTCCAAATAGGCCGGAACCCCCACGAGCAGGGGGCGCAACAGATGGTCCAGGAATCGGGACAGACGTTCCATGAGTGAACCACACCCGGAGACGATGGGTCTTCCCGGCGGGGGTCTGTGCGGACTTGTGCAGTTTGGGAAGGTGGTACCATACAGGATATCTTGGAAACTGCGGGAGTAGGTCAAGTGCCAACCTCTGTGGGGTGTACCCTCTCTTGACTCCCCGTCTTAACAAAGTGCGGAGAGTCGACTGGTACTTGAATGTGGGGTTACTGTCTAACCTAACATAGTACTCTATGTTATTCAATTGTCTGTAGGCTTCTCTGGTATAGAATTCGTTCGACATGATTACCACATTCCCCCCTTTGTCCGCCTGCTTCACCACCAGGTCGCGGCGCTACTTCAGCCACCTGATGGCTGCCTTGTCGCCCTTGCTCAAATTTCTTGGGGCCTGATCGTAGCACAATGCCTTCATCTCTGCGGAGAATACAGAATATACCCGATTATTGGTGATCTGCAGTATCACCGACAATCAGATATATCTACTAACCTCTGGACACCAAGATAACAAGTGAATGTTTAAGATGCAACAGTATACTTTGATTACTTCTCCAGAAGTAGGTACCTTCCTCTAGCCTAGACTCTCCAGGGGGGAGGAGCTAGGCTGAGGGGAGGAAGGACAGAGCGTGAGTGACACCCAGGAGAAAGGGTGACACTAACAGGTCTGGGAACTGCCTCTAACTGTAAAGCTAGTTCTCGAGGTCGGGCAAGCCAGGTCGTTATCACACAGACAGATAAGGTACAGATTCAGAAGGCCAATACAGAGTCCAGGAACAAGCAGAGATTGGCAACAGTGTAACAGAAATAGCAAGGTACAGAATCAGAGTTCAGAGGAGTGGTCGGACAGTCATAACAAATAATACAGTTCAATATTCCTAATGCTAAGGTGTGAGTTCCTTGATCGTCAACACCTTTGGAAACTATGCTAGAACACAGATACAGACAAGGTCTGAGTGCTACCACGTAGTGATCGCAACGGCAGACAACCAGAGAATGACCAGCACCCAGTATATATAGCAAGGCGCTCTCCAGTGCCTCCACTAAGTGCTGGACCAATGGCAGGTGGTGAAAATGTCAGCTGACCCGCCTGGTCAGCCTTCCCTTTTCTGGCTGTCATATAAGCTCTGCCTCTCAGCGCGCGCGTCCTATTGAACCTATGTGGACTAGCAGTCCCAGCCACACCATGTCTTGCACTGTGACCACTGACTCAGGCACGGAGACCGCCGCCCCGCTCTCTACGCGAGCGGCGGTTTCCCTGCGTCCAGCCGCAATGCCAGCTGCTATGTCATCAATGACAATCCGCCGCCTCCAACGCGGACTCCACCGCTCTGCCCATGCGGCATGCGGCGGTTTCTTCGCGTTGTGCCGCCATGTTAGAAGCGGAAACAGCCGCCTTACTCTGAGCCCTTGCAGCGGCTTTTCCGCGTTTCCTCACAGATACATGTTGGAAATGTAATAATGCTCAGGGTTCCTTGATCCATATGATTTGGGAATGTCAAATACTGAAAATTTTTTGGAAACAGCTGGAAGATTTTTTTGTCATAAATGGGTCCCCAACCCCCAAATTTGAGACCAATCTGATACTGTTTGGATTCAGGGACTCAGTTGTGTCTGGTCAGGACCAGGTAAGGGACCAACTCTTAAAACTGGGTATTGCTATAGCTAAAAGATTAATTATAAAAAATTGGAAGGACTTAAATCCTCCCTCCATGCATGAATGGATTGAGAAAATGGTGTCTCAATTGGGGGATGAAGAGGAAAGGGATAGGGATGATGAAGATATTGGACTAACAGAACAGAATAAGAAATGGGCAGTAAGACAACTTTGGGATGAGCTTTTTTTGCAGTTTCAAAAAGAAAAATCCTAGGGGTCTCAGTATATGGGGGATTATATGGATGGATGGACAGAATATGTCAGAGGGTGATTGGTGGGATATGGATGATACAAACTTGAATGAGAGGTCAAAAGGAAGTAGAGGATGGTTGATGTAGGGTGATAGGTTTTTTTTGTTTTCTTTTTCTTTTTTTAGGTGTGTAATATTATGGTATGCAAACTACGCAGCTATAAATTGTGGTGGTAGTAATATATTTGAATATTGTTTATGTATTTTAAGTGTCTTATACTTATATTACAAATTAAAATATTATTCGGTAAATAAAGCAAACCATGATGCTAAAATTTCCCATCAGTTGAAGAGGTTTGATGAAGCCAAGCTTAGAGTTGGGATAAAGCGTTGCTAACGCAGCTGAGTGTTTGCGAGAAAAAGAAAAAAAAATGAACACACTTGGCTAATACCGGATATTCCTATTTTAACTTGTTAAGAGTCATTGCCATTTAACAGCCACTCCACAGTGCACTGGGCACTGTGACCACTAGACAGTGTCCAAGTCACAGAAGTAAATGGGAGAGACAACTAATTTAGGGGCCAGTCCCGATAGGAAAATTAGGCACTGCTATAGACGGCAATGTAAATTTGCAGCTATGGTACGCTGGGGGTCACAATCATCGCTGGAGTCCAGCTGTTACAAAGCCAAATTTTCGATTGGCTAGGGTATATGTATAGCCAAGTAACAGTATCGGCCATATGTATAGCCAACTAACCCATTATCAGCTGTGACAGAGTGGCATCAGTTGTGGTGCTTGGTTATAGGGTTATGTATAGGTAGGAGATGTTACTGTATGGCATAGGTAAGGGGGGAAAGTTGAATAAGTTTAATTCTAAGTGTAGATGGGGGGGGGGGTGTTAGTATTAGGTTTAGGTGGAGGATTAGTGATAAATCGGATCCGAGATGAAAAACTATAACAAGTAACTTGTCTATATATCTTATCAAAAGTTTAGATAGTTTACACAGCATATCTAGCTGCAAACAGCTTCAAAAGTTTATGATTTATTCCAGTGACACAATGAGGGCAGCCATGTTATGTTTGTCACATTGTCACAGGCTGGGGGCTGGAGATGCTATCAGCTTGCCTGTGTGTAAATTCAGTCCCCTCTCCTCCTCCCTCCTCCCCTCTGTCTCTGAAATCAATGGCTAGTTACCTCCTCCTCCTGCCCAGACTAAGCTCCCATAAGCCCTTGCTACAGTGTCAAGGCACAAAAGGAGCTGTGGGCAAGGCTTGTTTAGTTTATAGGGAATTAGAGTATTAAAAAAAAAAGTATTTGGCTTGAGGAATGCCCTATAAACTATATGAAAGGAACACAATGATGCAATGAGTAAAAGTTTATCTCTGATCCACTTTAAGCATATGTGAAGGGTTAGTGTTAGACCTAGGTGAGGGGTTTGGTTTTAGGCCTAGGTGGGGAAGTTAGTGTTAGGCCTAGGTGGGGGAATGGTTGGAATAGGTGGAGTGTGCGTGTGAGTGTGTGTGCGTGTGAGTGAGTGTGTGTGAGTGTGAGTGTGAGTGTGTGTGTGTGTGTGTGTGTGTGTGTGTGTGTGTGTGTGTGTGTGTGTGTGTGTTAATGTTAGGCATATGTGTGTATGGGGGGGAGGGTAATTTTAAGGAATAGGGTGGGAGGTTAACATTAGGAAGTGTAAAAAGTGGCAGAAATAATGGTACTCAAATTTCCATTGCTAAGCTGTTATTTGAATATAATTTGCTATAATTCAAATAATGGCAATACTCGACACCTAAATTAACACACACCTATTTTACATATACACTCTAGAGGGATACTATCCCTAGAAAATAAATCTATCTATCCATCCATCCATCCATCCCATATTGGAAGTAATATTTTATAGAATCAAATGAAAACGAATTTGTGTGTGATATAAGACATTAAACCAGAGTATGAAAAGACAAGAAAATGCATAAAAGTGTAACTGAAGTGAGAGGAATATGGTGGCCACCATATTTGTTTCCTTTTAAATAATACTACCAATGCCCGACAGTCTGGCTGATCTCTTTGGCTAGTAATATACTGTATAGTGTTGGGCGAACATCTAGATGTTCGGGTTCGGGCCGAACAGGCCGAACATGGCCGCGATGTTCGGGTGTTCGACCCGAACTCCGAACATAATGGAAGTCAATGGGGACCCGAACTTTTGTGGTTTGTAAAGCCTCCTTACATGCTACATACCCCAAATTTACAGGGTATGTGCACCTTGGGAGTGGGTACAAGAGGAAAAAAAAATTTAGCAAAAAGAGCTTATAGTTTTTGAGAAAATCGATTTTAAAGTTTCAAAGGGAAAACTGTCTTTTAAATGCGGGAAATGTCTGTTTTCTTTGCACAGGTAACATGCTTTTTGTCGGCATGCAGTCATAAATGTAATACATATAAGAGGTTCCAGGAAAAGGGACCGGTAATGCTAACCCAGCAGCAGCACACGTGATGGAACAGGAGGAGGGTGGCGCAGGAGGAGAAGGCCACGCTTTGAGACACAACAACCCAGGCCTTGCATGAGGACAAGAAGCGTGCGGATAGCATGCTTTGTACCACCATGCAGTCATAAATGTAATAAAGATAAGTGGTTCAATAAACAGGGACCACGCGGCAACGCTAACCCAGCAGCAGCACACGTGATGGAACAGGAGGAGGCGCAGGAGGAGAAGGCCACGCTTTGTGAGACACAACAACCCAGGCCTTGCATGAGGACAAAAAGCGTGCGGAGAGCATGCTTTGTACCGCCATGTAGTCATAAATGTAATAAAGATAAGAGGTTCAATAAACAGGGACCACGCGGCAACGGTAACCCAGCAGCAGCAGCAGCAGCAGCACACGTGATGGAACAGGAGGAGGCGCAGGAGGAGAAGGCCACGCTTTGTGAGACACAACAACCCAGGCCTTGCATGAGGACAAAAAGCGTGCGGATAGCATGCTTTGTACCGCCATGTAGTCATAAATGTAATAAAGATAAGAGGTTCCATAAACAGGGACCGGCAACGGTAACCCAGCAGCAGCAGCAGCAGCAGCAGCAGCAGCACACGTGATGGAACAGGAGGAGGCGCAGGAGGAGAAGGCCACGCTTTGTGAGACACAACAACCCAGGCCTTGCATGAGGACAAAAAGCATGCGGATAGCATGCTTTGTACCGCCATGTAGTCATAAATGTAATAAAGATAAGAGGTTCCATAAACAGGGACCGGCAACGGTAACCCAGCAGCAGCAGCAGCAGCAGCAGCACACGTGATGGAACAGGAGGAGGCGCAGGAGGAGAAGGCCACGCTTTGTGAGACACAACAACCCAGGCCTTGCATGAGGACAAAAAGCGTGCGGATAGCATGCTTTGTACCGCCATGTAGTCATAAATGTAATAAAGATAAGAGGTTCCATAAACAGGGACCGGCAACGGTAACCCAGCAGCAGCAGCAGCAGCAGCAGCACACGTGATGGAACAGGAGGAGGCGCAGGAGGAGAAGGCCACGCTTTGTGAGACACAACAACCCAGGCCTTGCATGAGGACAAAAAGCGTGCGGATAGCATGCTTTGTACCGCCATGTAGTCATAAATGTAATAAAGATAAGAGGTTCCATAAACAGGGACCGGCAACGGTAACCCAGCAGCAGCAGCAGCAGCAGCAGCAGCACACGTGATGGAACAGGAGGAGGCGCAGGAGGAGAAGGCCACGCTTTGTGAGACACAACAACCCAGGCCTTGCATGAGGACAAAAAGCGTGCGGATAGCATGCTTTGTACCGCCATGTAGTCATAAATGTAATAAAGATAAGAGGTTCCATAAACAGGGACCGGCAACGGTAACCCAGCAGCAGCAGCAGCAGCAGCACACGTGATGGAACAGGAGGAGGCGCAGGAGGAGAAGGCCACGCTTTGTGAGACACAACAACCCAGGCCTTGCATGAGGACAAAAAGCGTGCGGATAGCATGCTTTGTACCGCCATGTAGTCATAAATGTAATAAAGATAAGAGGTTCCATAAACAGGGACCGGCAACGGTAACCCAGCAGCAGCAGCAGCAGCACACGTGATGGAACAGGAGGAGGCGCAGGAGGAGAAGGCCACGCTTTGTGAGACACAACAACCCAGGCCTTGCATGAGGACAAAAAGCGTGCGGATAGCATGCTTTGTACCGCCATGTAGTCATAAATGTAATAAAGATAAGAGGTTCCATAAACAGGGACCGGCAACGGTAACCCAGCAGCAGCAGCAGCAGCAGCAGCACACGTGATGGAACAGGAGGAGGCGCAGGAGGAGAAGGCCACGCTTTGTGAGACACAACAACCCAGGCCTTGCATGAGGACAAAAAGCGTGCGGATAGCATGCTTTGTACCGCCATGTAGTCATAAATGTAATAAAGATAAGAGGTTCCATAAACAGGGACCGGCAACGGTAACCCAGCAGCAGCAGCAGCAGCAGCAGCACACGTGATGGAACAGGAGGAGGCGCAGGAGGAGAAGGCCACGCTTTGTGAGACACAACAACCCAGGCCTTGCATGAGGACAAAAAGCGTGCGGATATAGCAGCAATGCTTTTTGCCGCCATGCAGTCATAAATGTAATACAGATGAGAGGTTCAATAAACAGGGACCGGAAACGCTAAACCATCCCAGATGTTCATCGGTCATGTTACTTGGTTGGGGTCCAGGAGTGTTGCGTAGTCGTTTCCAATCCAGGATTGATTCATTTTAATTTGAGTCAGACGGTCTGCATTTTCTGTGGAGAGGCGGATACGCCGATCTGTGATGATGCCTCCGGCAGCACTGAAACAGCGTTCCGACATAACGCTGGCTGCCGGGCAAGCCAGCACCTCTATTGCGTACATTGCCAGTTCGTGCCAGGTGTCTAGCTTCATGCCCGGTTTCAGGTCCAGCGGTGCCAGCCACAAATCCGTCTGTTCCTTTATTCCCCTCCAAATTTCCTCCCCTGTGTGCTGCTTATCCCCAAGGCAGATCAGCTTCAGCAACGCTTGCTGACGCATGCCAACAGCTGTGCTGCACTGCTTCCACGATCCTACTGCTGCTGGTGCTGGGTTAGCGTTTCCGGATGAGGTACAGCTTTGAGATGCGTTGGAGGAGAAGGAGTCAGAGAGGTAGGTGCTGCTGTTGTTATCCAGTGGGAGGGACGGCGGTGCAGCTGTTTGCGGCGTGGGCAACACCCGCGCCGTAGCAGGTGAGGAATCACTGCCAGGCTCCACAAGGTTCACCCAGTGCGCGGTAAGGGAGATGTATCGACCCTGGCCGAACGCACTTGTCCAGGTGTCAGTGGTGAGGTGAACCTTGCAGGCAACGGCATTCTTCAAGCTTCGGGTTATTTAGCTGACCACGTGCTCATGCAACTCAGGCACTGCAGAGCGCGCAAAGTGGTAGCGGCTGGGAACCACGTAACGTGGGATGGCCACTGACATCATGCCCTTGAAGCTGTTTGTCTCCACCACTCGATATGGCAGCATTTCGCAGGCCAGAAGCTTGGCTATGCTGGCTGGCTGTTACTGCCACGGCCCGCGGGTCATTTGCTGGCAATTTCCTCTTGTGCTCAAACATCTCAGAGACAGACAACTCAACCGTAGCACTGCACACCGAAGGGCTGTTGGTTGTTGTGTTTGATGAACACTGGGAGACCTCAAGAGCACTAGTCCGGAAAGTGACAGTGTCAGCATCGTCTGATGTTTGTGAATGTTGTGAACCACGCAATGGCTGGGCTACTGCTGCTGCTGAGGCGGGTCTGGTGGTGAGTCTGGTGAACCCAAGGGAGGCAGTGTTGCTGGTGGTACGGTGGTACCCTGTCCTGCCGCGTTTGCCCACAGAGTGGGATGTTTGGATAGAATGTGGCGGCTCATGCTGGTGGTGGAGAGGTTGTTAATACTTTTCCCCCTGCTCAGGCGGGTCTTGCACACCTTGCAAATCGCCATGGTAACATCCTCAGTGCAGTCTTCAAAGAAAGCCCAGACTTTAACTGGCTGAGGACTCGGACCTCGTGCGTGATGTGCTGGTGCTGCTTAACCCACTGCTGGACGCTTGAGAGGTCATCCAAGTAATTATCTGGTCCTGTTCTTTTGGATCTGTGAGGGTTGTTGTCCTGGACAACATGGGCAGTATTGAGTGGGTTTTCTTGGGTGCTCCCCTGTGGCCTGTACGTGAACCGTCAGGGGAAACACCTCTTCCCTTGCCCCTCCCTCTTTCACCGGATTTCTTCCTCATTTCACTTAAAGTACACGCTGACTGGCAGCAGTACAGTGGCAGTACAGAAATGCTATACAGTGGTGGGTGAGCGGTGTACCACTATTGTCAGCAGTGACACAGAGCACAATGCTATACAGTGGCGGGTGAGCGGTGTACTACTGTTCCCAGCAGACACAGAGTGGAAGTAAACACAATGCTATATAGTGTGGCTGAGCCGTGTACACAGAGTGGCATTAAACACAATGCTATATAGTCTGCTATATAGTCACCCCGAACAGGGTGATGTTCTGCAGAACCCGAACAGTGGCAAACACTGTTCGCCCAACACTACTGGGAGGGATCGCAGATTTTAGTACCTAAACACACGATACAACATGTTTTCCGGGGTCGGACTCTGAGGCACATACAGATGGTCCCGATCATCATCCTCATCATACAACTCTTCTCCTGAGTCTGACCCACCCACCACCTCTGCCACCCCAACATCCCCAGACACAGACCCCTCATCGTCCTCAACATTAACTTGGGATGCTGGCCTGAGCCAGACCTCCTCCTCCACATCAGGCCCCATCATCTCCTCAATGGCAGCCCTCATTAATCGCTCTGGCGACGGACTGATGGACACAACGTTCTCCTCCGGGGAGGGCTGCTGCTGACCACTGGCTGCTGGGGTGGATGTTATAGCTTGCGTGGGGCGTTGGCTGTTGCTGTTGTTGGGAGTGCTGCTCACAGCGGAGGTCTCTGGGGAACTCATGTTGAGCTCATATAGTGGTTGACGGTGAGTGGAGTATTACTGATCCCAGCAATATACACACTGACTGGCAGAGTACGCAATGCTATATAGTGTGGCTGAGCGGTGTACACAGAGTGGCAGTAAACACAATGCTATATAGTCTGGCTGAGCGAGCGGTGTACTACTGTTCCCAGCAGAATCAGAGTGGCAGTAAACAATGGTATATAGTCTGGCTGAGCGGTGTACACAGAGTGTCAGTAAACAATGGTATATAGTCTGGCTGAGCGGTGTACACACAATGCTATATAGTCTGCTATATAGTGTCAGTTAACAATGGTATATAGTCTGGCTGAGCTAGCGGTGTACTACTGTTCCCAGCAGAATCAGAGTGGCAGTAAACAATGGTATATAGTCTGGCTGAGCGGTGTACACAGAGTGTCAGTAAACAATGGTATATAGTCTGGCTGAGCGGTGTACACACAATGCTATATAGTCTGCTATATAGTGTCAGTAAACAATGGTATATAGTCTGGCTGAGCGAGCGGTGTACTACTGTTCCCAGCAGAATCAGAGTGGCAGTAAACAATGGTATATAGTCTGGCTGAGCGGTGTACACAGAGTGTCAGTAAACAATGGTATATAGTCTGGCTGAGCGGTGTACACACAATGCTATATAGTCTGCTATATAGTGTCAGTAAACAATGGTATATAGTCTGGCTGAGCGAGCGGTGTACTACTGTTCCCAGCAGAATCAGAGTGGCAGTAAACAATGGTATATAGTCTGGCTGAGCGGTGTACACAGAGTGTCAGTAAACAATGGTATATAGTCTGGCTGAGCGGTGTACACACAATGCTATATAGTCTGCTATATAGTGTCAGTAAACAATGGTATATAGTCTGGCTGAGCGAGCGGTGTACTACTGTTCCCAGCAGAATCAGAGTGGCAGTAAACAATGGTATATAGTCTGGCTGAGCGGTGTACACAGAGTGTCAGTAAACAATGGTATATAGTCTGGCTGAGCGGTGTACACACAATGCTATATAGTCTGCTATATAGTGTCAGTAAACAATGGTATATAGTCTGGCTGAACGAGCGGTGTACTACTGTTCCCAGCAGACACAGAACAGTACACAGAATGCTATATAGTGTGGCTGAACGAGCGGTGTACCACTGTTCCCAGCAGACACAGAACAGTACACAGAATGCTATATAGTGTGGCTGAACGAGCGGTGTACCACTGTTCCCAGCAGACACAGAACAGTACACAGAATGCTATATAGTGTGGCTGAACGAGCGGTGTACTACTGTTCCCAGCAGACACAGAACAGTACACAGAATGCTATATAGTGTGGCTGAACGAGCGGTGTACCACTGTTCCCAGCAGACACAGAACAGTACACAGAATGCTATATAGTGTGGCTGAACGAGCGGTGTACCACTGTTCCCAGCAGACACAGAACAGTACACAGAATGCTATATAGTGTGGCTGAACGAGCGGTGTACTACTGTTCCCAGCAGACACAGAACAGTACACAGAATGCTATATAGTGTGGCTGAACGAGCGGTGTACTACTGTTCCCAGCAGACACAGAACAGTACACAGAATGCTATATAGTGTGGCTGAACGAGCGGTGTACTACTGTTCCCAGCAGACACAGAACAGTACACAGAATGCTATATAGTGTGGCTGAACGAGCGGTGTACCACTGTTCCCAGCAGACACAGAACAGTACACAGAATGCTATATAGTGTGGCTGAACGAGCGGTGTACTACTGTTCCCAGCAGACACAGAACAGTACACAGAATGCTATATAGTGTGGCTGAACGAGCGGTGTACTACTGTTCCCAGCAGACACAGAACAGTACACAGAATGCTATATAGTGTGGCTGAACGAGCGGTGTACTACTGTTCCCAGCAGCGACACACAATGACTGGGGGGGACCCTGGCTAGCGTGGCTGGAGCGCGAACTACCCTGCCTGCCTACCCAAAGCTAAACCCACAGACAAATGGCGGAGATATGACGTGGTTCGGGTATTTATTTACCCGAACCACGTGACAGTTCGGCCAATCAGAGCGCGTTCGGGTCCGAACCACGTGACCCGTTCGGCCAATCACAGCGCTAGCCGAACGTTCGGGGAACGTTCGGCCATGCGCTCTTAGTTCGGCCATATGGCCGAACGGTTTGGCCGAGCACCGTCAGGTGTTCGGCCGAACTCGAACATCACCCGAACAGGGTGATGTTCTGCAGAACCCGAACAGTGGCGAACACTGTTCGCCCAACACTAATACTGTATATAGTTGGGAGTAGGCTTTTTTTTATACAAGGAAAATGCACAAAACCTTGAAGTCCTTTTGGATGTGATCCACCTCACTTCAACAGACTTTTATATAAGTAAAAATAGACCAATATATAAAAATTACAAAATTATAGAATCTTGCAAGGTCTTTTGGTACTAAAAATTATCAACAACTTTATTGGCACAGATACAAAAAATCATTAAAACCGGTCTCTGTAAGAAGCTCCTTGTTCATATGAATTATCATCCGATACAGGGATATCAAGGTTGGTAGTGAAGTAAGCTTTATGTATTAACAAAATTTGACAATGACACGCTTGTTTCGGGCATATAGAGCCCTTCTTCAGGCCACTGTACAAAACACTTTGTACAAGAAAAGCAAAATATAACAAAAAAACATTAAAAACCATCAACATGGCAAGTACCGTGTACCGACACCATACAGAGAATCCTGTGAAACAGGTAAAAGAAGATAATGAGTATCCAGCCGAAGATCCGAGACATCATAAAGGGTGTGCAATATAGATACGTGTTGACACAGATGTATATATCAGTAGTGTGCCGTTGGCAAGTACATATCTGCCGTTGGCTACACCATACACCTGAAGAAAGAAGGTGATAAAGAAGAAAAACTGAGAAGAAGCAGGAGCAATACTGTGATGGAAGGCTATACAGGCAGCAATGATCACATAGGACCTGTGAACATTGGTCCAATCATGGCTACCAGTTGAAATTAAATGCCCAACAGTGCAATGCCAATAGAGTAAAGGACAAAACAGTTTAGCATAAACAAACCTCTATACACTATTGGCACTACATGGCAGGAACAATGGAGAAAGAAACAGACATCTGACCAACCAGATGTATCCACACCTGGCAGGGAATAATTGACACCATGAGATAAGCACTGCAACGCATCAAAACCCACAATGTTGACAAATATGAACAAACAACCACTTGTCCAGTATATGAATGGGCCATGGCATTACAGAAAGAGTTATGCTGAAAAAAAGGGGGGGGGCCAATGAGGCACTAAACCCACACCATAAATATACAATCACACCACTGTATATTGTTTGGAGAAACTGAGAGCCCAATATAGTGTAGTATGTTAAGCATAAATAAAGTAAAGATAATCAGTGAGAAAAGTATACTCACAAATGTGGGTTACCACACAGGCAACCACTGTATAGGCAGGTAGAGATGTCGCGAACCTCCAATTTTTCTTTTGCGGAAGGTTCGGGTAGCGCGAACTTTCGCGAACCGCAATAGACTTCAATGGGGAGGCGAACTTAAAAATGTAGAAAATTTTCTGCTGACTAGAAAAATTATAGAAAAGATGTTTCAAGGGGTCTAATACCTGGAGGAAGACATGGTTGACTGAAATACACATCAAAAGTCCCAGAAAAAAATCTGCATTTGACACAGCATTATAATAAAATTATAGAGCGGTAGGCCTGGGTTCTATTCCTGGCCAATGTGAGTTGGCTTTTGACATACTACAAATCCTTAAGCAAGCTCATTTTCTCTTGGATATAGCATAATGTTACATGCTAGGCTGGCTTCAGCATGTAGTGTTGGTGGTGGTATAATGGTATACTGTCCTGCACGCCACTAGCTGTCATCCGCAGTGCCAAATTGGGTCCATTCCCATTGGTGAATTCCAGCGTTTAAGGAGGAACTGTGGCTCAGATGAAACCTTTGCTAAAGAATCAAAAGAGATGTATCTCCGTTTTAGAGAGAGAGGTTACCCTCATAGGATTTTAAAGAAGGCTCTTAGGAGAGCATGGGCACTGGAGAGAAGACACCTGCTCCACAGTAGGCGAGAGAGAGGTTCTGAGTGCAGGGACCCTCGGAGGGAGTCAGTCCTTAGGATTCCCACCCCCTATGGCAGCCACTGGAAGTCCTTGAAAGAAATTTTGACTAGACATTGGCCGGTTTTGACAGCCTCAGAGGAGATAAAGGCCTTAGTTGGCGACTATCCTCATTTGGCTGCCAAGAGAGCCATGTCTTTAAGGAACCATCTGGTTCGGAGCGAATTTAAAAGAAGTACCACTGTTACGTGGCTCGATAAGGCTACCCCCAGTGGTATGTATCGGTGTGGTGGTTGTCAGGTATGCCCTCTGGTGGACCGTACTGCGACATTTGTCGACTCCCTTGGTCAGAGAACCTACCGGATCGAATCCTTCATTAATTGCGCTACTGAGGGGGTTGTGTATATGCTCACTTGTCCCTGTAACATGCATTATATAGGGAAAACGACACGTCCCTTGCGGGCGAGGATTGGTGAGCATATGCGTAATGCAAGAGCAGAGGAATACACAACTCCCCTCGCGCAACATTATAAGGATTTTCATGGGGGCGATCTTGTGGGTTCGAAGGTCAAGGGGATCTACAAACTCAGTATTTCCTCTCGCAGAGGAGACTTTGACAGGATCCTTAAGCAGAGGGAGTGCGGTTGGATCTTTAAGCTTCATACTTTGGCTCCATTTGGGCATAACGTAGATTTTGGGCTGCAATGCTTTTTGTGAGACCCTCTTCATTCAGTCACCTGCACTCACCTCGACCTTGTTCCTGTCTTTGTCTCGTTAGATAATTCAACATGAGGGAAGTGTTCCCTCTGTTGCGTGAGAACTGTCACTAGATTTTGCTTAATTGTTCCCAATCAGCCTTTTTAGTCACAACCCTGTGAGTGGCTGGGGATGGATCTTGCTCTCTCTGTGGTGGGACTCTGCTATTAATGTGCGTGGGCACTGCTCAACAAGCATGGCACAGTTATGCCTAAATTTTTGCCATTTTTTGTTATTTCTGCCAATACCTTTTTATTATTATTAATTTTTCATTACTATTTCTTGTTTTGGTTTTCCATTCCCTTGCTGTGGTGGCTGCCGCTTTGCACCTACTGTTTCAGCATGAATTGGACCTACTCCGCCTTGTAGGCGGACTGTTTGAGTCAAGGTATAAAATGCATCCTGTAGCCATGATGTAATCACACCCTGAGGAAGCGCGCATGCGCGAAACCGGTCGGTGGGCGGAGCTTGAGGACCCACTACTCATCTCATCTCACGTGAACTTACGTGTAAGCTGATACACGGAAGTGTCTGCGCGGAAGGACACCTATACCCGCAGGACTTTCATCTCTATGGCGGGCTGGCGTCCTATAATCAGCGCGACCTCGGACACACACAAGCCATCACTATCCACGGAATGGAGTGCTACTGAGGAGGACCCGGGCAGAATCAGGAACTGTGAGTGCTTATTGGGCTGCATGACGGGCAACTTTGGCGAATCTTGTATCTATGAGAACTTTCTATGCCATTAGGCCATACATCTGCAGCCTTGCTAACGCATACTTGCTTGCCTCGCACCTGTCGCCCTTTCCTCTGCCAGCTATACGCTACATATCTTGTCTGCTTTGCATTATCCGGGAGTCTGCGAGTGGGACTCGTCTCCAGTTCAGTTTATTAAGTGTCCACATTGTGACAGGACGTCTGGTGGCATCTTGGACTGCATTTAAGCACCTTTCCGTGATTGAGAGTGACACGCTGTGTGGGCCCACAGCTACACTTATTTGATTCGTTACTACCACTTGAATTATTGGGTCCTCGCTCCTTGAATTTGTGGGTTTTATTGGTGGGTGGGTGGGAGGGTTTGTTATTTCTGTCTGACATTCAGTTACCGATTTTTATCCCTTTTGATATAACAAAGTGAAGATTTTTGTACCAATTACATGCTTTTCTAGCTTTGGTCTTGTCTCGCTTTGTGCACTATCCTCCATTTTTAGTTGTTGTGGTATAATGGTTAGGATAGCAGCCTACCAAGCAGGCCTGGGTTCAATTCCCGGCAAGGTATGTAAGCTGGCTCTTGAAATCATACAATTCCCTGGAAAACAAGACCCTCTCCCCTCCAGGAGGAGGGAGTGAGGGAGTAATAACAATCAGCTAGGAACGAGCCTAACCAAGCTTTCCCTAGCAGAGTCTGTCAGCAGCTGTCCCTTAACTAATTACTGTAGGCAGCCGAGTGAGAAAAACGACAGGAGAACCTTGCCTTTTATAAGGGGGGGTGGGGCTCCAGGAGTGAGTGTAGTCTGATTGGCGACAATGTGCCTGCTGACTGTGATGTAGAGGGTCAAAGTTGTGCTCAATGGAGTATTATAGGGGCGAATCGAAGTTTCACAAAAGTTCGCCTTCGCCGGCGAACGCAAACCACCTAAAGTTTGCCTGGAACCGTTTGCGGGCGAACCGTTCGGGCCATCTCTATAGGCAGGTGAGGAGATTAGACCTGTCCTCACTCAGGGTTAAGAAGTCGCTCTCTGTAGATCAGAAAAGGGGTAGATCACCCCTCCACCAGGGGTGGACACGGTACGGCAGTAGGAAAACAGAGGCGCCAGCAGGATAAAAGTGGATAAAACCTTTAAAATTTGCTTGGAGGAAGCGGTGGACTTACCTCCATAAAGCAGACATGAAAGACTGTCTGAATAGTAGAAATTACATTTATTATATAGTACCCCAAAAGTGCAACGCGTTTCGCAGTCCCCGCCCGCCTCATCAGGCAATAAAAGGGGGGACAAACTGTAGACAAGAGACAGTACATTATGCTATAGTGAATTCTGCAGTTACAACTTGCATATCAAGAAATTGCATATAATAAAACATACAGTTTGAAAAATTCGCTATGTGAGGATGGTATAAAGAGTTGGATGTACAAGTAAACAATAGGGGGTAGGGGCTAAGGTGCTCGTGCTAGTACTGGTCTATGGGATGTTGTTTATATAGATTTGCATTGAGTGGTGCTGGTAATGGACATAGGATTTTTGGCAGTAAAGTGTCATGTAGTGGGTAGTAAGGCATTAAAAAGTGAACAGGGGATAAAAGATACAAGGTACAACTTGCAAATATAGTAGCATAAAGAACTCACCAGAATTTCAGCAATAGCAGGTGTAGCGCCTCAGTAAAGTGTTGAGTACGCTCACCTCTTTAAATATACAGGTACTGGCTAATGGGGCCAATCAGATAAGTGGGAGGTGTTAGGTGGGTGGGGTTAGGGTGAACGTGCGAGCTGAGGTCACGCTTGAGGTCACGTCGACCCCAGAAACCAGCCTGCCCTCACTGAGCTCGCTCTTCACCGCACGGGCCGCGAGCATTTTGAGGGATGTTGTGGAACAGTTTGAGGAGGAGATGATGGGGGCATGCAAGGAGGAGGAGTATGAGGTGGAGGAGTTTGTTGTTGGCGCACAACAACCAAAATTTCATGAGGAGGAGGAGGGGCCTGATGTAGGGGATGTTGGGGCAGAGGAGTTGGTTGAGGGCTCAGAGGAAATGTTTGGGGATAATGATGATGATGATGAGGTGGGAGACTGTCCCTATGTGCCACCACCACAGTTGGGTGAAGGCAGCTCGTCATCGGAGGAGGAGGCGTATCTGGCACAGAGGCACGGCAGCAGCATGGTGGCCAGCAGAGGGGGTGGAAGGCATGAGCTACAGCCTGCTGCTTCAGCCGCTACCACTACCCACACCAAAGCTCCTCCAAGCAAAGGGAAAAAAATACAGCCCTCCAAAGGCAAAAAATCTCCCCAGCCCTCAAGCTTGAAGGGCAAGTTGAAATCCCCAGTCTGGCGGTACTTCACTGTGTGCATTGACGACAAGACCCGTGCCATTTGTCACAGTTGCGGTGCCAGCCTGAGCAGAGGTCGCGATCTGAACAAGTTGAGTACCTCGTGCCTGCAGACCCACTTGGAGACCAAACATTTTCAGGACTACAGTGAGTTTCTGAAGCTGAAAGTACCGTGGCGCAGGCAGTGGTCAGAGCCAGACAGCCACTGCACTGACTTCAGCAGCAGCAGCATCCCACCCTCCTGCTCATCCAGCATCAGCAGCAGGAGCACAGGAACTCACTGCTCCCCCTCTCCGGGCAGCCAGTCCTCAGTGGCCTCATCTGCTCCCTCCACAGTCGCCTCCTCATCCTCCCTTGTGGGCAAACTCTGCCAGACCCTGCTCTGCGAGTCCTTTCCCGGTGTGACCAAGGTTCTGCCTCCCACCAACAGGCACATCTGGGTGCTGAACGGGTTGCTTGCCCGGGCCATGTGATCCCAGCTCCTACCATACTCCTTTGTGCAGGAGGGGAGTGACATGAGAATGCTCCTACAATATGGGATCCCGGAGTGGCAAATCCCTAGCTGCCACTATTTCTCCCGCACGGCAATCCCAGCACTTCACCACTTTGCTATGGCGAATGTGGGCCGCCATAGCAGCAGCTCCCGCCACCAAGTGACCCTGCCTCAACAGCAGCGTGAAGGCCCGCCATTGCGCTGCTGGAGATGAGAAGCCTGGGGAAGAACAGTTTGATGGCAGCCAATGTGCTCCGCTACCTGAGGGAGCAGGAGAAGACGTGGCTGACCCCAGAGGCCTCAGAGTTGTATTGGTGGTGTCCGACAAATCGGCCAACCTGCTGGCTGCCATCAACAGGGGACACTTGACCCACGTCCCCTGCTTGGCCCACGTCCTGAACCTGGTGGTGCAGAAGTTCCTGC
Source organism: Hyperolius riggenbachi (assembly GCF_040937935.1). Lineage (NCBI taxonomy): Eukaryota > Metazoa > Chordata > Amphibia > Anura > Hyperoliidae > Hyperolius > Hyperolius riggenbachi. The sequence continues at coordinate 228,868,916 of NC_090651.1, read as the reverse complement.
GCTCCTACCAGGGGATGGACAATCTGTTGGAAGCGGCTCGGAAAATTGTGCGCAGTTTCCGCCACTCAGCTGCTGCGCAGCAAACCTGTCCGGCATGCAGCAGCGCGAGGGCCTGCCACGACACCGCCTTGTCATCTATGTGCCAACTCGCTGGAATTCCACCCTGGCGATGTTGGATCGGCTGGTTGAGCAGAAGAGGGCTGTCAACCACCACATCATTGAGGACACTCTCGCCGGCACCACCAAACTCCAGCTCCTCTCCAACGCACAGTGGGGGAAGATGCAGCAGGTCTGCTTGATGTTAGCTCCCTTCCTGCAAGGAACCAACCTGGTCAGCGAGGAATGGGCATCCCTCTGCCAGTGGGTGCCCATTGTTTGTGTGCTGGACAGGGCCCTGGGTGATCTACTGGATGTGGGAGAGGAGGCCCTGATCCAGCTGGAACAGCAGCCACCTGCACAGTCCACTTCTGTGCAGGATTTTGAGTTGTTGGAGGAGGAGGAGGTCCTGGACATTGCTGTTGAGGGGGAACGCTGCTGCAGTGGTGCGAGGGTGGAGAGAGGAGAAAGAGGCTCAGGGGCCAGAGGAGGAGGTCAGAAAACTTGAGGCCACTGACCCTGATGTCTCTGCTGGATGGACCACCCTGTTCCCCATGGCAGCGCACATGCTGCAGTGCCTGCGCACAGACCCCAGGGTGAAGCAGATGCAAGCTTGGGAGGACGCCTGCATCAGCATGATCCTGGACCCATGGCTGAAGGGGAAGGTGGATCAGTTCCTGCCTGCTGGAGACACTGAGCAGCGAACAAGGGAGTTGCAGCAGATCCTTGTTCGGCAATTGGAGGAAGCCTTCCCCCAGCCTTCCACCCCCTCTGTACCTGTCCAGCCAGCACAGCAGTCAGTGTCTGCAGCCAGCAGCAGCAGCATCAGGCACCCAAGAGACCTGCTGTCCTTGACAAAGGCACTCTACACGACGGTAGAACAGCCGAGAGAGGAGGTGCGTGCAGAAGCATCCTCCTCTCAAAGTCACAGTTAGCACCTGATCCGGATGGTGACCGACTACATGGGGTCCTTCAGTGGGCTTGACACCGGCGAGGAGCCTGTGGATCCCTTGGAGTACTGGGTCAAGCGCTTGCAGATCTGGAGTGAGCTGGCGCAGTACGCCCTGGAAGTCCTGTCTTGCCCCCCTTTCAGCGTGCTGTCCGAGAGGTGCTTCAGTGCGGCCAGTGGCGTGGTCATGGAGTAGCGCTCTCGTCTGTCCCCAGAGTCCATGGACAGACTCACATTTTTGTAGATCAACCAGGCCTGGTTTGAAGGCATGTTCCAGGCACCTGCTGTCGGCGAAAGGGGGACATGAGGTGCCTGGGAATTATTTTTTTACAACATCAACCTTCAGTCCCCTGCTAATTTGGCCTGGTTTTTCTGTAGGTGCAGTGGTACCACCGCTAGGTACCATGGCCCGTTACATTGCCTGCTGTCACACGTTACTCCTCCTCCTCCTGCTGCTGTATTTAACCTCCTGCTGTCTGTGTTCTCACCAGCAGGGTCCAAAGAATTATGCTCTGCTGCCATGCGCCACTAGCTATTACGCCACTACAAGAGCTACATTTTGTTGTAAAAAAATATATATATATTTCTGAGGTGTCTGGGTTGAAAACTGTGCTGTCCCAGTTGTGTATTGGACACAATGTGGGCCTCACGACTGCTGTACAACAGTTGAGTTCTGTAAGGGAAAAAACATTAAGTTGGGTACAAGAGGAAGAATATGAACACACACACACAAAAAAGATGGTGGTGAAGAAGAAGAATAATAAGAATAACCAGGTGAAGAAGAAGAAGAAGAATAACCAGGTGAAGAAGAAAAAGAAGAAGAAGTAGAAGAATAACCAGGTGAAGAAGAAGAAGAAGAACCAGGTGAAGAAGAAGAAGAAGAAGAAGAACCAGGTGAAGAAGAAGAAGAACCAGGTGAAGAAGAAGAAGAAGAAGAAGAAGAACCAGAAGAAGAAGAAGAAGACGAAGAAAAAGATCCAGGTGAAGAAGAACCAGATGATGATGAAAAAGAAGAAGATGAAGAAGAACCAGGTGAAGAAGATGAAAAACCAAGTCAGGATGAACCAGAAGAAGAAGAAGATGATGATGGTGATGAAAGAAGATGGTAAAACAGAAAAAGAAGACGGTGAAGAAAAAGATGGAGAGAAGAAAAAGAAGAAGGTAAAGACGGTGAAGAAGAATAAACAAGAAATGCAGGAAAAACGTTTTCCTTCATTTTTTTTTTAATTACACCTATTCAATTGTGATTTCCCTTTAAAAAAAATGTTGTAAGGCCATCCGAATTCGTGATCACGACTATTACCCGAATTCAATTACCAATCACTACTCGAATTCGAATTCTATGGTCGTGATCACGGCCGAATCCGAATTTGACCTGGACCCGACTTCGAATGTACTCGAATCGAATTTGGGTACATTCGAGCATTTCTGGTTGTAAGCTTTGTATTTCCTCGCTTACAATCCGTCTGACAATCATAAATTGAGACTTAGGGAGTGACTCACGCAAACTTTTAAGATGAAGGCTCCTAAAGTCAAGTAATGTGTTGCGGTCCGTGGGCTTGGTATAGAGCTCGAAGGATAGGAGTCGTCCTGTTTTACAGACATATACATCCAAGAATGCAATTTTATGCATTTCGATAGATGTGGATGCCTGCTGCAACTGAAGCTCTTGCTTCTTCTCAGTTCACCACTGATATATATATATATATATATATATATATATATATATATATATATATATCTGCGTCAACACGTATCTATATTGCACACCCTTTATGATTTCTCTGATCTTCGGCTGGATACTCATTATCTTCTTTTATCTGTTTCACAGGATTCTCTGTATGGTGTCGGTACACGGTACTTGCCATGTTGATGGTTTTTAATGGTTTTTTGTTATATTTTACTTTTCTTGTAAAAAGTGCTTTGTACAGTGGCCTGAAGAAGGGCTCTATACGTCCGAAACGAGCGTCTCATTGCCATATTTTGTTAATACATAAAGCTTACTTCACTACCAACCTTGATATCCCTGTATCAGATGATTATTCATATGAACAAGGAGCTTCTTACAGAGACCTGTATCAGTGCCAATAATGTTGTTGATAATTTTTTGTACCAAAAGACCTTGCAATATTCTATAATTTTGTACTTTTAATATATTGGTCCTTTTTACTTATATATAAATGATCTCTTTGGCTGCAGTAGTGTCTGAATCATGGGTCTCAGTGGCATAGCAATAGGGGGTGAAGAGGTTGCAACCGCATCGGGCCCTTGGGCCAGAGTGCCCACCTTCAACCACAGTATTTGCTCAGCTGATAATATTCACTTCTATAGATACTTTGAATAGTAGTGATCAATAACAAACTGTTTCCCATCCTCTTCTTGTACCTCTGACATTGTGGTTGTCCTTGATTGGTTTTGGTGCGCCGTATCAATTGTTATGTATAGAGTTCTTGGAGGGGGGGGGCAATGTAAAACTTGCTCTGGGACCCACAGCTTCTTAGCTATGCCACTGATGGGGCTAATACAGTCAGACTTCAGTCAGAGACATCTGATCTGCATGCCTGATGCCTGTTCAGGGTCTATGGCTAAAAGTATTAGAGGCAGATGATCAGCAGGATATTTGATTTTTATAAGGAAATAATTATGTAAGCTTCCATATTCCTCTCACTTCAGGTGTGCTTTAAGAGAATATAAAGAAGTCAAGCAAGCTGCAAATTTTATTAAATCCCACAAAATTTAGAGTTAGCCTAATAATACATTATCCATGTGTTCATGTGACCATTTATCCATCTATCTTTCCTTCTATCCATCCTGTTGTACAATTGTAATAATAATAGTTGTTATTCTCCATCATTTTCCTTAGTGTCATTCATAACAACATATAAACATGGGTACATGTATACATTGTATAAAAACATACATACATGATTGACAAATTTCATACAGTTGTGCTAAAACGATAGCAAATAGAAACTGGAGGTGGGCCAGCCTTTACAAGTTTAGACTCTGCTACCTATCTATATCCACTCCCCTCCCTCTTGCCAACCAATGAATATCTATCTATCTATCGCCCTGATTCACCATGCAAGGCAGGCAGCACACAACACTTTTACCTTTACTAATGCCAGGAGAGCGCCATTCATTAACCCATTAGTGTTATGTCAATGATGTCATGTGTTGGCATGTGCATTACTATGGGTAACACCTGGCATAATCTATCTATCTAATCTATCTATCTATCTATCTATCTATCTATCTATCTATCTATCTATCTATCTATCGCCCTGATTCACCATGCAAGGCAGGCAGCACACAACACTTTTACCTTTACTAATGCCAGGGGAGTGCCATTCATTAACCCATTAGTGTTATGTCAATGATGTCATGTGTTGGCATGTGCATTACTATGGGTAACACCTGGCATAATCTATCTATCTATCTATCTATCTATCTATCTATCTATCTATCTATCTATCCATCCATCTTGACATAAGAACTGACAGCTGGACCAGGCTTGTTTTCTCTGTGAAATTTCCCGTTTATTCTATATGAAAACATTCCTGGGTTATCTAATGCAAATTTGGCCTGCTAAGTATTTCAGACTAGCGCGTCCTGAAATGAGAGCGGCGGTATTTACAATACCAGAATGTTTCTGAAAAGCTGAGCAGAATAAAAGCCTGAGCAAGCTGTGGAGAGGAATTTCTGGCTTTGCATGAAAAGGTTTAATCTTGGAATGTTTCAGAAGTTATCTTAATAATGCTGCCATAATAATGCAGGATTTGCATTTGAAATGACGCTTGCACCATTTGATTAGAAATATCCAGAACTCAGAATGCTACATAAAAAAAGTAAAATAAGCATTCGTGCTCCGCACTTAATGCCAGTGCAGAATTTTACCTTTGGGAAAGAGAAGTTACATTTGTGCACGTTTTATTGGTGACACTGATTGCATGACAAACAAAATTTATCTACGATATATATTGCAAAGTACTTTTCACTGTAGATTTTGAAAATAACTGTTTTTTTTATTTTATTTTACAGCAATAAAACTGTCAGAGCTGTTGAGATGGACTATGGAATAAAATTGTTCTGTTTTATGGACTGTTATGTATTTTGTAAGAGTAAATAGGTATTTTTCAAAACTTGCAAAGTGCTTTCTCTATTGATATTGGCCACATAATATAACTCCGGTGTAATTAATGTCAGAAAACAGCAACTCTTTCTGCAAACATTATGGTGTCATTTGCAAACTAGCAACTTTTGAATAACAACATATAGAATTACACTTCAGTGGGAATGACAATAATTTTACCAGCAAAAAGTGTGCCAAGTTCTTACTAAAACACGTGTCTCAGGAAACATTGCTCGAATGGAAATATCAATGTTCAACTTCCTCCTAAAGTTATTGACGTTACCATGACCATTTCAAGCTTGCCACCCAATCAGCACCTTTTAAACACCTGGAAGCTGTCAATTATAAGTTAAATAAACACAATCCCTTTGATTGGTCACTGTGCGTTACTGGAGCACATGCACATTTACAGGTTCAGTAAAGCACACTTTTTATATATTGCATGCATTGCATGCTGTGACTTTTCCCCTCCATTGTGTTGCAAGTTCCTTGGCAAACTAAGCAAATTTTGAAGCTTTTTTATTTAGGTACTAGCTGAAGTCCCAGCATTGTATTTGGTTCTTGGTGGGTCCGGTCACTTTTTCTAACCTTGACACACAGTCACTCAATGACCAAGTTTGTGAGCTTTGAGGTCCTTGGCATCAATAATGTGAGAATAGAAGCAGTTTAAAGAACAACTGTAATGAGAGGGAAATGCAGGCTACAATATTTAATTCCTTTTCCTTTTAAACAATACCAGTTGCTGGTATGTTGTTACATATGTGTTATGTTGTTTGGATATATATTATTCAGACTAGAGTACATTTTTATTGAGTTGTCTCATAGTCCCTTTTCTATAATTTGCCTCTATTGAAAAGTCCATTATTCTCAGGGCTAACATCGTACTCTTGTTCTACATTATCAAACCAAAGTGCATTTACAGGTCGTACCCCTTTGCTATCTCTTGCTCTAAGTTATCTGACATTTGGTAAGTTTTACTATAAACTATCATTGTCTTTGGTGGATTCTTTGACCACTGCACTAACCACATAAATCAACTAGAAATGTATGTTTGACCCCAACCAATCGTAGAGGCCCTATTAGTGGTTGGGCTAAATTATAAATTATAAATGTGTAATACCACTTTAGTATGAGCGAGAAATTGGACTAATTTTTACAATATGATCTAATGGTGCTTTGAGTCCGCCAGGAGAAAAGCATGATATAAATGTTATTTGTCTGGTCTAATTTTTCTTTTGGATTGAGCATAAATGGTACATGCTAGGCTAGTTTCAGCTAGTAGTGTTGGTGGTATAATGGATATGTTAGTTACTTACCATACACTGAGCCCTGGGTTCAATCCCCAGCCACGGTATGTAAGCTGGCTTTTGAAATACTGGAATTCCCTGGCAGATGAGATTAGACACCTTGAAACATGTCTTCAAACATTTTTCTAGCCAGAAGAAAGTTTTGTAAATTTTGAAGTTCGCCTCCCTGTTGAAGTGTATTGTGGTTCGCGAATTTTTTCGCGAACTGAACTTTCCGTGGAGGTTCGCCAACAGGGTTCGCGAACCAAAAATTGGAGGTTCGCCACATGAAATCATCTGCCTCTAATACTCTTAGCCACAGAGCCTGAACAAGCATATGCATATTAGGTGTTTCTGACATTGTCAGATCTGACAAGATTATCTGCATGCTTGTTTCTGGTGTGATTCAGACATTACTACAGCCAAATAGACCAGTAGTGCTACCAGACTTGTATTGTTTAAAAGAAAAAAAATAGCATCCTCCATATCCCTCTCGTTACAGCTGTCCTTGAATTTTTCCTAAATCAAGCAAACAAATCTGATTGGCTGTTTGTGGCTCTGCTCCCTTTTCTGTTTTTAAACCCCAGTCAACCAATGACCACCTGTAGCAGGATGGAGCTCTCAGCTATTAACAGTGTAAGAATGACAGCAATTTAAATATTCCCCTTATAAACCAATAGGTAAACTGTGATTGGCTGTTATAGCCTACACGCACTTCCCTGAATATTGACCCCAGTCAATCAGTGACCAACTGTGCTAAGTTTGAGAACCTTGCAATTAACAGTCTAAGAATGGCTGCAGTTTACATTTTACCATTTAAAACAAATAGCTGAAATTAGATTGGCTTTTTTTATGCTCCGCTCACTTTTCCTGAATTTTTAACCTCACCAAATGACCATCTGTGCCAAGGTTGGGGACTCTGTGTTTACTACTGGGAGAATGGCAAGCCTTCTAAACGTTCCCATTAATGTCAATGTATGTGTAATGGATTGCGGAGATGCCGCCGTGCGGTCTGGCAGCGGGGCGGCTGTCTCCGCGTTCAGACCGGCGGTTTCCGCACAGCAGCATGCATCTGGTCTGCCTGGGCCTTCTAGTGCACACAGATGGAGAGCTAAGCGCGCGCGCGCTGGTAGGCAGGACCTTTATGCCAGTAGGAGAGGGATCAGATGATCAGGTCGATCAGCTGATCCCAGCGCAGTTACTGATTGGCTGAGTGGCGCTGGGCGGCGCTGAGGAGCGCTGCAGTATATATAGGTCTTGTTGGTCAGTCTCGGGTTGTCTGCCGTTGCGAATGCTCGCGTGTGAGCACTCAGACCTCAGTCAGATCCCACAGTGTGTTAGAACCAGGTGGACCTGGGAATTCACACTTAGCCAGATTACGCTTGTGTTATACTTTAGACCAGTTCGGGGGTGTTGAGACCAAGGACCTCACACCCAAGCTTAGGATTACTGTGTCATTGCTGTGTTATACTTTAGACCAGTTCCGGGGTGTTGAGACCAAGGACCTCACACCCAAGCTTAGGATTACTGTGTCATTGCTGTGTTATACTTTAGACCAGTTCCGAGGTGTTGAGACCAGGGACCTCACACCCAAGCTTAGGATTACTGTGTCATTGCTGAGTTATTCTCTAGACTAGGTCCTGGGTGTCGAGACCAAGGACCTCACACCCCAGACTAGGACTCTGCTTTATATCTGTTATGACTATTTGCTCTGTTGACCTCTCTCTTGCTTTCTGATTCGGTACCTCTGCATATCTGCCTACCTGTTGCTAAACCCTGCCAGTACCTGGTTACCGAATCAGCCTTCTGTCTCTGTACCTTATCTGCTCGTGTGTTGCCGACCTGGCCTGCCCGACCTTCCAGGCTGTCACTCACCCCTTGAGTGCTCAGTCTATCTGTACTAGCTGTGACACTATTTCACCAAGTGTCAGTTAGCAACTAGGACTCCTGCTCCTCAGAGAGTCCGGCCTGCTAAGCAGCCAGTGGCCTCTACTCATTTGGAGTCTCCTGGCTGCAGTACAGTCTATTATCTGATCACCAAGTATCACTGGTTGCCAGGTTCTCTCTATTCCCTCTCTCAAGGAGATAGTCCCTGCACAGCCGAGAGCCACCTGCCCCTCAGGTGGTTCCTGGCCGAGCTGCCTGTGTCTCCCGCCCCACGGGAGATAGCCTACAGTTACACCAAACACTTATACTTCATTAGGTGTCCAGAGGTTAGTCATACTTGTATTATTGGTGATTCTGCAGATCATCCATAATCAAGTATACATCTGTATTATTGATGATTCTGCAGATCATCAATAATCAGATTCTCTCTGTGTGCTGACACCAATCGTTACAGAACGGCAGACCTGAAAAACAAAATGGACGCACTCAACAGCCGTCTTGATGCACTCACCACCTCGGTGGATAATTTCATCAGAGTGTTGGACGGTCATCAGACCCAGATTACTGCTTTGTCTGGGTCCATACAGGTCCTTCAGACGGCTGTGAATGCAGTGCGATCTCCTGTAGTTACAGACTTGCGTATGTCTGTACCCGAAAGGTTTTCTGGTCATAGATCTGACTTTCAGAACTTTAAAAATTGAGTAATGTTGTATTTTGAGTTAAGACCCAATTTATCAGGAACTGAGGCACAGAGAATTACGTTTATTAACCTCCCTGGCGGTACGGTACATATGTGTCTGGAATTATGAGTCAAAAGCGGTACATTTTTTTCTAGAATTTTCGGCCTCCAATTTTTAAGTCATAATTTACCAAAATATGACAGAATAAAAGCCTGGTAAACATTCTGCATATAAATAAAATACTAGAACACACATTTTGTGAATTAATTAAATTTATGAAGAAACGTAAACATTCTGAAACTGTACAAATAAGAGAGTAGTCAAAATCTGGGCAAAAATCGGTAACAGTATGGCAGAAGCACTTAGCTCAGAAGCAGTTGGGAACCAAATGGCTATATTTTTACTATCCTGTGCTTTCAAATAAGCTTTTCTGCCCTCTCTGCCATGGCAGTCAGGTGACACAGGGGAGAGATCAAATTACAACTTGTGATTAGAGATAAATGAGGCTAAAGTCTCTCTCTATTTATATATACATGTACATGCATTCATACATGTACATACATACATACATACATACATACAAACATGTACATACATGTACGTACATGTATGTATGTTCTTGTATGCATGTACATGTATGTATGTATGTATGTGCATGTATGTACATGCATGTAATGCATGCATGCACGTCCAAGCATATGCATACATGTACCTACATATATATATATATATATATATATATATATATATATATATATATATATATATACACACATGTATATACATACATGTACATGTATATATATACAGACACACGGCGATTTCACTCTGTTCTTCACATTTTTTTGGGATCTGAACATCTTCAGGTCCACTTTAAAAATTAGCCCTGCCCCCGCCGCGTTACGACACGCCGCCCCGCCGCCGCCGCGCACTGATTGGCCGCCGGGTCCCCGGAAGAATAGAGGGGACTTGGGGATCCCGGCGGCAGAAAAACTTAGAATACAGGTTAGGGGAGAGAAACCTGGGTCCTGCTGGCAGCGCTGATCGCGCGCGAGACCCAGGTAAACAAAGCCGCAGCAAGATTCTTCACAGCCCGACCTGTGCACGGGCTTACCGCTGTGCACATAGATATCACAGCCTGCGCTCAGGTCGGGCTTACCGCCAGGGAGGCTACGACCCTTTTGTCAGGGAATTCTCAAACATGGGCATATAGCCTTCAGGCAGGGCATGAGGTTTTGACATCAATTGAGGAATTTTTTAAGGCCATGGCCATAATTTAGGATGATCCGGACATTGCCTCTACTGCTGAGTGGAAGCTTAAGACTTTGCGTCAAGGCAAGGATCTGGTACAAGTCTACGAAGCTGAGTTCAGGAAGTGGGCTGTGTCAGCTAGGTGGGGGACATTTGCGTTGTTAGACTGCTTTTTATCAGGGCTATCAGACGCAGTCTCTGATTTGATGTTGGGACACCCTGAACCAAAATCAATTGATGAGGCAATCTCTTTAGCAGTACGGGTTGATCGCTGTTTACGCTATCAGAAACAAACCCGGGGTAAGAACACTGTAAGATATGTCTCCTACGCCTCTCCTCCACCCGTTTCACCTCCGCCAGAGCCAATGCAAATTGGACAGTCAAAATTAACACGGGTGGAAAATAATCAGGGGAAAACAGAACAGCTCTGTTTATACTGTGCAGAGGAGGGTCATAAGGTACAGAATTGTCCTAAAAAGTCGGGAAACGCTGCCGCCTAGGTGTAGTCAGAGGTAATACCCTAGGCGCGCAGTCATTACCTCTAAACAGTAATCCTCTGCTCCTTCCCTGTTCTGTCACATGGGAGGGTCAGACTGTTACCACTGAAGCTTTCATAGACTCTGGTTCAACAGCTAACTTTATAGTTTGCAAAGAATGTGGGGGTTCCCATACTTCCGTTAGACCAACAGGTTTTGGTCACTGCAGTAGATGACTCTCCTCTGCAAAGTAGACATCCCCTGTCTCGGACCCCGGAGTTGATGTTCAGTGTTGGGGTGCTACATAAGGAGAGTCTACAGTTTCTGGTCCTGCGTATGGCAACCTCCACCGTTATTCTTGGCATGCCATGGTTACAACTTCACTCCCCTCAGATAGACTGGGTTTCAGGTCAGCTAACGAGCTGGTCTACCCATTGTCATCATCACTGTTTAGCGAAAGTAACCGTGGGTAACACCAAGATTCAGGTTAAAGGTGTGCCAACCCAATACGCAGAATTTGCTGACGTATTCTGTCCCAAATCAGCAGATAAACTTCCCCCCCACCGTACCTTCGACTTTCCCATCGATTTAAGATCTGGTTGTATACCCCCTAGAGGCCACGTCTATAATCTATCTGGGCCTGAGAAACTGCCAATGCAGGAATATATCAAAGAAAACTTGGCCAAGGGTTTCATCCGCCACTCTCGTTCACCAGCAGGGGCAGGATTCTTTTTTGTGAAAAAAAAAGATGGAGGCCTTCGTCCCTGCATTGATTATCGAGACTTAAACAAGATTACAGTGAAAATCGTTATCCTTTGCCCTTGATTGACAATTTGTTCACTCAAGTTACCAACGCCAAGATTTTCTCGAAACTGGATTTGAGAGGCGCATACAACCTAGTTCGAATTAGGGATGGTGACGAATGGAAGACGGCCTTCAACACACCCGACGGGCACTACGAGCACCTGGTGATGCCCTTCGGGTTGTGAAACGCCCCTGGAGTTGATTAATGAGGTATTCAGGGAGGTGTTGGGGAAGTTCGTCTTAGTATATCTGGACGATATACTGACCTTCTCATCCAATCTCTTGGAACATCGAAAACATGTTAAGTTTGTCCTAGGGAAGTTAAGACAGAATCTGCTTTACGCTAAATTAGAGAAATGTCTTTTCGAAGTGACCTCTGTTGCCTTCTTGGAGTACATTATCTCTACGTCTGGCCTCTCCATGGCTCCTGGAAAGGTTTTTGCTGTCTTGGAGTGGCCTCAGCCTGTGGGACTGAAGGCGCTCCAAAGCTTTTTGGGCTTTGCCAGCTACTACAGGAGGTTTTTAAAGGGGTACTCTTCAGTGGTCTCACCTCTCACCAGTGTCACCAAGAAGGGGGCTGATACTTACCACTGGTCAGCAGAGGCACATTCTGCCTTCTCTACACTGAAAAAGCTGTTCTGCTCTGCACCCATATTAAGACATGTGGATGTCACCTTCCCCTTTATCGTGGAGGTTGATGCCTCAGAGGTGGGGGTGGGGGCTGTATTGTCTCACCGATCAGGTTTGCAGGGCAAACTCCACCCATGCGCCTACTTCTCTCATAGGTTTTCACCCGCAGAGAAAAACTATGATATAGGCAACCGGGAGCTTTTAGCTATCAAGTTAGCTTTTGAGGAATGGCGACATTGGCTTGAAGGTGCAGAACATACTATCACAGTTTATACAGATCATAAAAATCTGGAGTACATAGAGGGCGCCAAGAGACTTAGCCCTCATCAGGCCCGGTGGTCTTTGTTCTTTTCAAGATTCAGATTTGTAATTACGTATATCCCTGGTAGTAAAAACATCAAGGCCGACGCCTTGTCCAGGTGTTTCGAGCCGAGACAGTACAGCCCTCAGCCCCTAAGACCATTCTACCTCAGAAGGTAGTTTTGGCAGCCACTGAGACCAGGAAGGATTGGACAGTCACTCTGGGTCCTTACCAACAGGATGTTCCAGAGGGGAAGCCCGAGGGGGTTATGTTTGTGCCACTGCCTTTCCGTCTGCAACTCCTACATCTGTTTCATTCCCACAAAAATGCTGGTCATCCCGGAGCCACCAGAACCCAGGATTTACTGGCCAGATGTGCTTGGTGGCCTACATTGGCAACAGATTGTAAGGAGTTTGTAAGAGAGTGTGCTGTGTGTGCTAGGAGTAAACCTTCTCACCAGGCTCCTGTTGGTACTTTACAACCCTTACCAGTGCCAAGTGAACCATGGACTCATTTGTCCATGGATTTTGTAGAACTCCCCAGGTCTGAGGGCAAGACGGTCATTTGGGTGGTAGTAGACAGATTCAGTAAGATGGCTCATTTTGTTCCATTGAAAGGACTCCCCTCGGCCCAGGAATTGGCTGATCTCTTCATCCAGCACGTTTTCCGGCTGCATGGCATTCCGGAAAATGTAGTGTCAGATCGGGGAGTCCAATTTGTGTCTAAGTTTTGGAAAGCTTTTTGCCATCAGCTGGATATGGACCTTGCATTCTCATCAGGCTACCACCAACAGACCAATGGTCAGACCGAGAGAGTTAACCAGTCCCTAAAACAATTTCCTAGATGTTATGTTGCAGATGCGCAGTCCAATTGGATAAAATTTTTACCGTTTGCAGAATTTGCGCACAACAACCTGAAAACTTCCTCCTCAGGATTTTTCCCATTCCAGGTAGTTCACCGTAGTTCACCCATTCAGGAAGATCACCCAAGTTTGCCCCATTGCCTGTGGCGTCTACACCATTCCCAGCCCTGGAGGATTGGCAGAGGGCTTTGAAGGAGATTTGGGAAATGGTTAAGAGGAACTTGGGAAAAGCTTTCCAGACCCAGAAAAAACAGGCAGACAAAAGGCGGTCCGTAGAGTGGAAGTTTTCTCCAGGGGACTTGGTGTGGGTGTCCACTCGGCATTTGGCCCTGAAGCAACTGTCACCCAAACTGGGTCCTAGATTCATAGAAACATTCCCAGTGACCAGAAAAATTAATACCGTCACTTATGCTATTGATCTCCCAGCCAGCATGCGGGGCGTGAGATCATTCCATGTGTCCGTTAAAGCCGGCAGTGCACGTGGATTCCTCTTCCCCCTTCCCTATGATGGTTGATGATCAACCTGAATATGAGATTGAAAAGATTCTGGACTCTCGGTTAGTGCAGAATTCCATGTAGTATCTGGTCCACTGGAAAGGATATAGTGTGGAGGAAAGAACTTGGGTGCCAGATTATCACATGCATGCGGAAGAGTTAAAGAATTTCATGACTCACATCCTGGGAAGCCCGGTGGGAAGTGTCCAGAGTCCACTCCTCAGGGGGAGGGGGGTACTGTAATGGATTGCGGAGATGCCGCCGCGCGGTCTGGCAACGGGGCGGCTGTCTGCGCGTTCAGACCAGCGGTTTCCACACAGCAGCATGCGTCTGGTCTGCCTGGGCCTTCTAGTGCACACAGATGGAGAGCTACGCGTGCGCGCGCTGGAAGACAGGACCTTTATGCCAGTAGGAGAGGAATCAGCTGGTCAGGTCAATCAGCTGATCCCAGTGCAGTTACTGATTGGCTGAGTGGCGCTGCAATATATATAGATCTTGCTGGTCAGTCTCGGGTTGTCTGCCGTTGCGAATGCTCGCGTGTGAGCACTCAGACCTCAGTCAGATCCCACAGTGTGTTAGAACCAGGTGGACCTGGGAATTCACACTTAGCCAGATTACGCTTGTGTTATACTTTAGACCAGTTTAGGGGTGTTGAGACCAAGGACCTCACACCCAAGCTTAGGATTACTGTGTCATTGCTGTGTTATACTTTAGACCAAATCCGGGGTGTTGAGACCAGGGACCTCACACCCAAGCTTAGGATTACTGTGTCATTGCTGAGTTATTCTCTAGACTAGGTCCTGGGTGTCGAGACCAAGGACCTCACACCCCAGACTAGGACTCTGCTTTATATCTGTTATGACTATTTGCTCTGTCGACCTCTCTCTTGCTTTCTGATTCGGTACCTCTGCATATCTGCCTACCTGTTGCCAAACCCTGCCTGTACCCGGTTACGGAATCAGCCTTCTGTCTCTGTACCTTATCTGCTCGTGTGTTGCCGACCTAGCCTGCCCGACCTTCCAGGCTGTCACTCACCTCTTGAGTGCTCAGTCTATCTGTACTAGCTGTGACACTATTCCACCAAGTGTCAGTTAGCAACTAGGACTCCCGCTCCTCAGAGAGTCCGGCCTGCTAAGCAGCCAGTGGCCTCTACTCATTTGGAGTCCCCTGGCTGCAGTACAGTCTATTATCTGATCACCAAGTATCACTGGTTGCCAGGTTCTCTCTATTCCCTCTCTCAAGGAGATAGTCCCTGCACAGCCGAGAGCCACCTGCCCCTCAGGTGGTTCCTGGCCGAGCTGCCTGTGTCTCCCGCCTCACGGGAGATAGCCTACAGTTACACCAAACACTTACACTTCATTAGGTGTCCAAAGGTTAGTCATACTTGTATTATTGGTGATTCTGCAGATCATCCATAATCAAGTATACAGCTGTATTATTGATGATTCTGCAGATCATCAATAATCAGATTTTCTCTGTGTGCTGACACCAATCGTTACAGTATGAAATCTGATTGGTTGTTTGTGGTTCTGCTCAGGTGTGTTGTGGGAGGAGGGGATGAGACTCCCAGAACATATCTTCCCAGGTAGTAATGGATCTATATATCAAAGTTGAAATTGGTGGAGACGTTTTCAAGTGATGGCGGCACATGCGCCATTTTATATTAGTTTGTATTTTACATTGGGATTGGAAGTTATATTTACGGTGGGGTGGGGGGGTTGTGTCTTATGCTTTGGAGAAGGGGTTAGCTTGCAGGGAAAATAGTATTCTACTTTGTGGTGATTATATCTGTGGAATTAATGGGGGAGATGGTAATCTACACTGAATATTGCTAGGTTATGGAGTAAAAATAGTGTCGTTAGAGAGGATTAGAGAGGGTTATAGCTAGGCGACTGGCAGTGCAAGATAGTGTTTATTGTGCAGGGTAATGGTGAGGCCGTAAGGCTAACTTTCACTATTTTGGTGGTGAAAAGAAATTCCTTTGTTTTTGTCACTGACATTGTCTGATTATGTATTGTAGCTCCAGTAAAAAGAATGTTCAAGTGACCCATGGAAATGTTCACGCTAAAAAGAATAACAGCTGCCAAGCGAAATCACAGGTTAAGCTCTTCTAAATTGCTTTTTTACATACATCGCATTACCAGCTAGCTAAGAAACTATTTTTAAATTGAGGTAAAAAGCAATTGTCGTCTTTTTCAAGGGATGTCATTGGCATTTTATGACGGGAATTTAGCGATGATGGATTGTGTCTTTGGTGACAGTCGTCATAAAATGAGATCAGTGTTTAACATTTCACTGTTCTTCTGCAATAAAAAAATCTACATTGATTTATTCTAATTGATAAAAAAGCAGATCCCGTGAAATTATAACTATAAAAAAAAACTTTTGAATATTCTAAGACATGTTGCATTAAAGGAAATCTGTAATAAAAGCAGTGGAGGCTGCAGCTTGACATTTTTTTTTTTTGGGGGTGAGGGGCACAAAGCAGGCACGATGGCCGGCTGGTGGGTCGCATTTGGTTGATCATAATCGATGTTTGTATGGTGAACTTTAGATATTTTTTTGTATAACTCAGATGATAAAATGAAGGCCAACTAGTCCAGCAATAAAGGAACCAAATGTGAACCTAAAAACAGAACTCAGAGGCTTTTGAGCAGAGCAAGTGGATTGCGTTTTTTCCAGAGGTCTTTGAGCAGAGCAAACACCAAATGATGGTGCTATTTTTGAAGAACAGTTACCTACAGAATTACTTGGCTGGTTTGCTGGCATGCTTTGATCCATATTTGCTAGCAAGCTGCTCCTTTGTTGACAGATCACAGTGAAATAATTCCATCCACCAGCCTGTGTCTCAGGACTCTATAAGCAAGGGGAGGGGAAAAAAACTCTGTTTGTAATTCCTTATCTTAGTAGCTAAGCATTGCTGGAGACTAGAACTTGTATTTTACAGACAGGAAGTTTTGAATCAGGATTATTATACTTCCTGTCTGTAAAATGCAAGTTTTCGTTTTTTTGGTAATTTAACAGAAAAACAGTAAGCTTTCAGTTTGTAAGCATTCCTGTTGACTAACATTGTTAAAGCATACAATCAGAAGGAGGTACAGAGACATTTTTTTTTTTTTTGCAAATACTGTATAAGTGCCATCCAGATACTTTAACTGCAATGGATGTTGCAAGGCTCATGAGGTATATAAAAATATATAAGACACCTGGTTTACTTAATGACTACATAGAGCTGATAATGACTACATAGAGTAGCTCACGCGTAGTTTTCTCCGCATTCCAGACTGCAATTAGTGCTATAGCCGGCCGCAACACATATAAAAATACGCGTTGCCGCGTTACCAACGCATAGCTATGCGGCAACGCATATTTTTGTATGCGTTGCGGTCTGCAAAAGCGCTAATTGCAGTCGGGAATGTGGAGGAAGCTACCCGTGGCCAGTTCTTTCGGGCCTGTCGGCAAAAATGAAACTAGCTGGCAGCGGGGGACCCGAGGAGCAGTGAGTGGCTGTGAGGGCACAGGACTGCTGCAGGGGGCTAGTAGAAGCCCCAGGTGAGTAAAACTTATTTTTTTTTTGGCTTAAGTGTCCCTTTAACCAGTTCGGCCTATCTGGACGAGCTTCCTCGTCCAGATAGGCACTGGTGCTGCCGCCGGCTCGTGCGCGCGATCGGGCGCGCCCCCGCGCGCGCTCCCGCTGCCCGCCGCTAGCCCCCCGATCAGTGAATGGGAATATAATTCCCATTCACCGATCTAACTTCCCCGCAGAAATACCGACGCTTTCTCTCCAGAGAGCGCGGTATTTCTGCCCCCAGGAAACAACTTCTCAGCATTTTAGTTCCTAGATGCGAGCTGGTTCGCATCTAGGAATTTTTTCACTGTGGCCATCTTGTGGCCAAATAGTAAACTGCACCCACATACATTTTTGATAAAAAAAAAACATTATTTTACATTTAAAATTAGCAGTTTCCCTCCCACACCAAAAATTACCCACATACACTTTTTTTTATTTAAAAAAAAAAAAAACAACAATTAAAAAAAAAAAAAAAAAAACATAAATAGTTACCCAAGGGTCTGAACTTTTTAAATATGCATGTCAAGAGAATATGTTATTATATTATTTAAAATTATAAGCTTATAAATAGTGATGGACGCAAATTGAAAAAATGCACCTTTATTTCTAAATGAAATATCGGCACCATAAATTGTGATAGGGACATCGTTTAAATGGTATAATAAGCGGGACAGATGGGCAAATAAAATACATGCGTTTTAATTACAGTAGCGTATATTAATTTCAAACTATAATGGCCAAAAACTGAGAAATAATGAATTTCTTCCGTTTTTTTCTTATTCTTCCTGTTAAAATGCATTTACAGTAAAGTGGCTCTTAGCAAAATGTATCACCCACAGAAAGCCTAATTGGTGGCGGAAAAAACGAGCTATAGATCAATTCATTGTGATAAGTAGCAATAAAGTTATAGGCGAATGAATGGGAGGTGAACGTTGCTCGGATGCATGAGATTTTCGGACCGCGGCGCTGAACCGGTTAAGTGAAAGTAACATTACACACCTGTAACAAATATGCTGTACACCCAGTTGTGTCAGGGTGCAGACAGATCACTCAATCTGCATTAAAAACTCGGCACATATGCTGGACTAAAGACTAAAAGGCACGTATGCAATTCATTTTCTCCTGCTTTATCTCCTAGGAGATCATTTTAACATTCTCTCTAACATGAATTAAGTATTTTACAATTGAAAAAGTACTATTGAAATTATTTTGAGAACATTCTTGCTTGCTGATGGTTTAAAAGGCATTTTATGACAAGGTGTGAAAATATCATCTAGAAGAAATCTAAGAAAAAAAAAAGAAGTGAATTCCATATGGGTTAAAAAACCTTATCAAATACAAGCACTGGCGTAGGGCCCGCGGTCGCAGGGGTCGCCGTGGCGACCAGGCCCGCCTCATGAAGAGGCAGGGGAGGGGCCCGGGGGCTGTGTGTTGGAGGACCCGGGCCCCGGAAAAAGGGCCGCGCCTGGGCGGGTGCGTCTCTGACAGGCGCCGCCCGGCCGCCGCTCTCTCCCTCCCTCTAGCTGTCAGACCTCGATCAGGCGGCGCCGCAGCAACCAATAGTGTGGGCACTAGGACCCAGCGCCCGCACTGATATGCGGAAGTGACATCACTTCCGCCAATAGAGCGGGTGCATCTGGCGCGCACTCTTACTGGTCAGGTCGCCCGCTGATCGAGGTCTGACACGCTGCAAGGTAAGGGGGAAGCGGTGGCGGCTGGGGGGGTCCCTGTCACTCACTAGCTAAAGGGGCTCCCTGTCACTCACTGCCTAAAGGGGCTCCCTGTCTGTCACTGCCTAAAGGGGCTCCCATTCACTCACTAGCTAAAGGGGCTCCCTGTCACTCACTAGCTAAAGGGGCTCCCTGTCACTCACTGGCTAAACGGGGCTCCCTGTCACTCACTGCCTAAAGGGGCTCCCTGTCACTCACTAGCTAAAGGGACTCCCTGTCACTCACTAGCTAAAGGGGCTCCCTGTCACTCACTGCCTAAAGGGGATCCCTGTCACTCACTGCCTAAAGGGGCTCCCTGTCACTCACTAGCTAAAGGGGCTCCCTGTCACTCACTGGCTAAACGGGGCTCCCTGTCACTCACTGCCTAAAGGGGCTCCCTGTCACTCACTAGCTAAAGGGACTCCCTGTCACTCACTAGCTAAAGGGGCTCCCTGTCACTCACTGCCTAAAGGGGCTCCCTGTCACTCACTAGCTAAAGGGGGTCCCTGTCACTCACTAGCTAAAGGCACTCTTTGTCACTCACTAGCTAAAGGGGTTCCCTGTCACTCACTAGCTAAAGGGGCTCCCTGTCACTCACTAGATAAAGGGGATCACTGTCACTCACTGCCTAAAGGGGCTCCCTGTCACTCACTGCCTAAAGGGGCTCCCTGTCACTCACTGCCTAAAGAGGGTCCCTGTCACTCACTGCCTAAAGGGGCTCCCTGTCACTCACTAGCTAAAGGGGATCCCTGTCACTCACTGCCTAAAGGGGCTCTCTGTCACTCACTGCCTAAAGGGGCTCCCTGTCACTCACTAGCTAAAGGGGCTCCCTGTCACTCACTGCCTAAAGGGGCTCCCTGTCACTCACTGCCTAAAGGGGCTCCCTGTCACTCACTAGCTAAAGGGGCTCCCTGTCACTCACTGGCTAAACGGGGCTCCCTGTCACTCACTGCCTAAAGGGGATCCCTGTCACTCACTGCCTAAAGGGGCTCTCTGTCACTCACTGCCTAAAGGGGCTGCCTGTCACTCACTAGCTAAAGGGGCTCCCTGTCACTCACTGCCTAAAGGGGCTCCCTGTCACTCACTAGCTAAAGGGGCTCCCTGTCACTCACTAGCTAAAGGGGCTCCCTGTCACTCACTGCCTAAAGGGGCTCCCTGTCACTCACTAGCTAAAGGGGCTCCCTGTCACTCACTGCCTAAAGGGGGTCCCTGTCACTCACTGCCTAAAGGGGGTCCCTGTCACTCAATGCCTAAAGGGGGTCCCTATCACTCACTGCCTAAAGGGGCTCCCTGTCACTCACTGCCTAAAGGGCTTATTATGTGCATTTACTGGTGAAAAGCTGTCCCTTATTATGTGCATTTACTGGTGAAAATGTAACGATTGGTGTCAGCAACACAGAGTTTTTTCTGATTATTGGTGATCTGCAGTATCACCAATAATACAGATGCTATACCTGATTATATGGCGATCTGCAGAATCACCAATAATACTAGTATAGCTAGACACAGGACACCCAATGTGATAAAGTATTTGGTGCAACAGTAATCAGAGAGGTTATCTCCCGAGGAGTGGGAGATACAGACACTACCGCAGCCAAGGATTCCCTGAAGAGCAGGGAATCAGACTGCACTACAGCCAGTGGACCCCCGTGGGGCAGGTTGCCACTGACTGTGCTGAAGATGATCTCCTTATGTGGAGGAGATACAGACTGTACTGCAGCCGAGAATTCCCTAAGGAGCAGGGAACCTTGGATAGTACTGCAGACAGTGGACACCTGAGGAGCAGGGACCACTGGCTGGGCTGCAGGAGAGAGAACTGAATGAAAGAGAGGTATAATAGAACTGCAGCCGAGGATTCCCTGATGAGCAGGGAATCAGATGGTACTGCAGCCAGTGGACACCTGAGGGGCAGGGACCACTGATTGGGCTGCAAGAGTGGTAACTGGTGAAGTGAGAGATGTGATCGGGCTGCAGCCAAGGATTCCCTGAGGGGCAGGAAATCAGACTGTGCTGCAGCCAAGGATTCCCTGATGGAATGGGAATCAGACTGTACTGCAGCCAGTGGACCCCTGAGAGGTAGAGAGAGACCACTGACTGAACTGCAAGATGGTCTTTCTAAGGAACAGGTTACTCTTGCAGCTAATGAACACCTGGAGAGCAAGTGTCACGGATAGTACAGTAAGGCTGATCACCCAAGGAATGAGTGACAGCCAGAAAGGTCAGAAAAGCCAGGTCGGCAACACACGGACAGATAAAGTACAGAGACGGAAGACTGATTCGGTATCCGGGTACAGGCAAGGTTGGCAACAGGTTATCAGATAGGCAAAGGTACCGACTCAGTAAGCAGGAGAGTGGTCAGGAAAGCCAGAGATCATAACAGGTAACAGTATATATCTCAATCCTAGTCTTAGGTGTGAGGTCCTTGGTCTCAACACCTGGGAACTAGTCTAACAGATAAACAGTAGCAATGTAGCAATCTCCTAGTCTTAGGTGTGAGGTCCTTGGTCTCAACACCTGGGAACTAGTCTAATACATACACAATACAATAATACTTTTGAGGCTATCAACGGAATCTGACTAAGTGTGAATTCCCAGCTTCGGCTGGTTCTAACACACTGTAAGATCTGACTGGGGTCTGAGCGCTCACATGTAAGCATTCGCAACAGCAGACAACTTGCAACTGACAGGCAAGTCCTATATATACCCAGAGCGCTCCACGGCGCCGCCCCAGTCACTAAGCCAATCCGCGGTCTCTTTTTATGTGCATTTACTGGGGAAAAGCTGTCTCTCATTATGTGCATTTACTGATGAAAAGCTGTCTCTCATTATGTGCATTTACTGGGGAAAAGCTGTCTCTTATTATGTGCATTTACTGTTCAATTAAAATACTTTTTCTAAGTGTTTGTGTGTTTATTTACTTTTAACTCTTAAAGGAAATGGGTAAGGGGTACAAGTACCTCTATACTCATTTCTCCTGGGGGGGGGGGCATCTGGGGGACCCCTTTTTAAAGGGGACTCCCAGATTCCACCATGAACCCCCCCAGGAAATCGCGGCCTCCACCGCCCATCGGAGGTGGAGAAGAGCCCCTTGTCCTTGTATTGGACAAGGGTTCGGAGGGGGAGGGGAAAGCTTGGCTGCCCCTCCCCTTCCGAGACCCCCCAATCCATGGACCATGCGGGCTGGTATAGTCAGGGTGCGGAGCCCCACGCGGCCGGTGCTCCACATTCTGGCTATCCCAGTCTGCATGGGGGACAAGGGGTTAAAGAGGTCTGGGAGGGGGGACCCCACGTCGTTTTTTTTTATATTTCCCACACTCAGAACGAAGTAAGTAAAACTCTTCCCACTTGGGGGAATCTATGAAAATAATACACTATTGTTACCTGTGCGAAAAAACCTGACATTTTCCGCATTTAAAAGACATTTTTGCCCTTGAAACTTAAAAATCGATTTTCTCAAAAACTATAAGGTCTTTTTGAAAAAAAATGTTTTCCTCTTATTCCCACTGATCCCTTTAATATACCCTGGGAATTTGGTGTTCCTAAATTTTAAGCAGGCTTTGCTATTAACCGTTAAAGTCGGCGGGTTTTTAAATGTATATATTTTTCCTTTGAAACTTTAACATCGATTTTCTCAAAAACTATAAGGTCTTTTTGAAAAAAAAAATTTTCCTCTTATTCCTCCTGATCTCCTTAATATATTCTCCAAATTTGAGGCTCTTAGCAATTAAGGGGGCTTTGCTATTAACCCTTAAAGTTGGCGGCTTTTTTATATTATACGGAGCGTTACGGTTTAACGCGAAATTACGGTAGCGTTTAATGCGAAATTACGGCATGAACGAAACGCGAAATTACGCGTTGAAAATTACGCTTACGGTATTTTCAATTACGATTTTAATGGCAATTACGCTACTGTAATTTCGCATCGTAATCGCAAATTTCGCATGCGTAATTTTAGTAATGCGAAATTACGAAAATTTCAGCTCAACTCTAGAGACTAGCAGACTCGCAGGCAGCCAAAGCCAGCCAGGAGCAAGCCAATGGAAGAGGGGTAGGAATGGGGTATCACATGCATGCGTAAAGAGGTGGAAGGTGTGGGTGTGATTAGGCAGGACATGGGTGTGGTTATGTACTTGGGTGCGGTTAATTTAACCACTCCTATAGGCGCCAGAGAAAATCTTGCACCCAGGTGCAAGGCACCCCAGGCTCACCCCTGCCCGGATATATATGCCTGGCGCTGGCAGTGGCCGTTGTGTACGAGATAGCGGCCGCCCTGCATCATTTCTACATCCTGAGTGGCTATGGACAGCCGGGTTAGGCACTTGGAGGATGAAAGCTGCAGGTCTCTGTAAACAGACAGCTAAGTGGATAGAAGATCGATCCGTGCATGCTTGCAGGAGGAGGATAGTGTATCTCTGCGTGGGGCTGACTTCCCACCACGTGATGTGCCCGCGCGATGTTTGACTACTAGCAGTGTGGATGAAAGAACACACTGAAGCTGTAACATGAATAGCGGAGTGGAGATTGTTATCTAGAATGCTTTGATCCTGGGCTGCCGCTGGAGTGGTGAGATTAACCCCTAATTGCCTGTGTCTCTCCTATGAACTGTGCAGATCTGTCTTTTATTTGCCTTTGGTTGGACTCCTGTATTGAATACTTCTGTAGTGAACGTCATGGAGCCCTCCAACAGTTGATCAGTTAGCCTGGCACTTGTGAATGTATGATTGCCTGGGTATGTTTGTTGTGTTGGTCCTATAATCTGTCCAGGGAATTTATGCTTTATAATGTAGCATTTTATTGCAGTGTTTTTAGTATTCTGGAGTGGTTAAGCACTTGTATTATTATCCTATTTAAGTGTGAAGTTTAATTAGGCATGTTTGTATAATACAAATTGGTATTACCAGTCAGCTTTGTGACCCAGTGCTAAGGTGTATGCATGTGTGTCAGTCAGCAGCAGTGTGTATATATATATATGTGCGTGTTGACAGCAACGTTTTTAAACGTAAGTGTGAGCCGGGCTTTATGCTGGGAATACACGGGTTGATTCTGTGTCTCGATTCTGCGCCCAATTGTTTTTGCCACTCAAATCTGTGGGCGATTCTCTTTTTTTCCGCTTGTTTTTCTTATCTTTTTCCATTGTCCCCAATGCAGAATCGAGCGGCAAAACGATCAGACGTGTTTGAAATTATCTATCGAGCCATCTTATCAGCTCAGAATCGAGCCGTGTATTCCCAGCACTAGGTTCGGGCTGACCTCTGCTACTTTCAATGTGTACCGTATAAGCTGTTATTCTGTTCCTGTACTGATAGTAAACTAGCGGAAGTGTGTGCTGATCTCTACTACCCCCAGCGTGTACAGTTTAAGCTGTTGTTCTGTTCCTGTACTGCTAGTAAACTAGCAGCAGTGTGTGCTGATCTCTGCTACCTCCAACGTGTACAGTATAAGCTGTTACTCTGTGCCTGTACTGATAGTAAACTAGCTGCAGTGTGTACTGATCTCTTCTACCTCCAGTATGTACAGTATAAGTTGTTACTCTGTGCCTGTACTGATAGTAAACTAGCTGCAATGTGCTGATCTCTGCTGCCTCCAGCATGTACAGTATAAGCTGTCACTCTGTGCCTGTACTGATAGTAAACTAGCTGCAGTGTGTACTGATCTCTTCTACCTCCAGTATGTACAGTATAAGCTGTTACTCTGTGCCTGTACTGATGGTAAACTAACTGCAGCGTGTGGTGATCTCTGCTGCCTCCAGCATGTACAGTATAAGCTGTTACTCTGTGCCTGTACTGATAGTAAACTAGCTGCAGTGTTTGCTGATCTGTTACCTCCTGTATGTACAGTATAAGGTGTTGCTCTGTGCCTGTACTGACAGTAAACTAGCTGCAGCGTGTACTGATCTGTTACCTCCTGTATGTACAGTATAAGGTGTTGCTCTGTGCCTGTACTGATTGAAAACAAGCTGCAGTGTGTGCTGATCTGTTACCTTCAGTATGTACAGTATAAGGTGTTGCTCTGTGCCTGTACTGATTGTAAACCAGCTGTATTGTATGTACCGTATTAGCTGTAAAGCCTGGTACACACATACAATTTTGAATAGCCAATTTTACTACTTCTAGGTATTATGAGAGCCCAGCTCTCTCCACAGTATTCAAAGTCTCTTGGCCCTCATACTACATGCAGTGGTAAAATTAGTCAGTGATTGACCAATCAAAATTGAATGTGTGTATGCATATTTATTCTATGCCTATACTGATAGTAATCTATCTAATTAAAGGCATCTTGCTACTAATTGCCCTATTTACTCTGGGTGCTGCATATGTCTGCAAATTGTGGCACCCATGCTGCTGCAAAGCTGAATTGATATAGCCATGCCATGCACAGCTATAGGGATTCAAATATGTGTGTGCGTCGGGTGTTAGGGGAGGGGGGCGGTTTTTGCCGGGGGGGCCCACATCCAGATTCTACATCGGGGCCCAGAGGTTTGTAGCTACACCACTGAATACAAGATCAACACAGCAGCATACAGGTTGCTAGCATTTATAAAAAGTAAGTCATGCACTGAACGTTTCACATCTCTCTCAATTCAAGTAGCCCTTGGTAAATAGTTCATAGTATGTGGGCTTACTGAGTTGATCCCTAAATACTTAAAGAGGAACTCCAGTGAAAATAATGTAATAAAAAAGTGCTTCATTTTTACAATATTTATGTATAAATGATTTAGTCAGTGTTTGCCCATTGTAAAATATTTTAAATCCCTGATTTATATTCTGACATTTATCACATGGTACATATTTTTAATGCTGGCAAGTTATGTAGCTGCTGCTTGCTGTTTCGGCAGTTGGAAACAGCTGTAAACAGCTATTTCCCACAATGCAACAGGGTTCACAGACAGGAAACTGCCAAGAGTACGTACTCAGAATTACTTTGTGGGAGGGGTTTCACCACAATATCAGCCATATAGCGCCCCCTGATGGTTTGTTTGTGAAAAGGAAAAATTGGGATAAAGTTCAATTCTTGGTCAGAGTTTCTCTTTAAACAACATTACTAATGCAAAATACATTAGTCTATTGTAATATCTAATGGTAGAATTGGTGGCGGATCGAATAGCAACCCAGTTAGGAACCTTATTTGCCTGCCTAGATACTGCACATCGATTCCCATAGCACCTTATCAAGCTCTTGTAATGAGATTTCCCAGCATTGCCGATCGATCCTTTGGACCAATTTTGGTTGGAAAACAATTGAAAATTTGATTGGGCAGCCATGTCGTGGAACCAATACTCCTCTGATTTGATAAAATTATCAGATCGGAAGTAGTGGTGGGCTGAAATTTCACATCGAAATTCGCAATTATGCATCGTATTGCAAAATTTCTAGGAAAATCATAATTAATTTCGTACATAATAGACAATATTACATAATTTTGTGTAGTTTTCGTGAAATTTTGCATACTTTTGTGCAGACTTTAGTGGTTAATAGCATAGCCCAATACATGCTATTGCTACCAAAATTGCTACATATGTTAACTGCTTACCGACCACATCACGCCAATGGGCGTGGCCGCGGCGGCAGCCCCAGGACCAGCTAACGCCAATTGGCGTAAAGTCCTTGGGGCTCGCAGTGCAGGAGATCGCGCACACGCTGCGCGGGCATCTCCTGTTAGTGGGCGGAGCAGAGCTCGGTTGCCACTCGGGAGACTATTAGATGGCGGAATCGTCGTCCAATTACATTGTACAGCGCTGCAATATGCAGCAGTACTGTACTGGGGACAGCCATGTGACACGGCTGTCCCCATGGGACACTAGAGAGCGATCGGCTCTCATAGGCAGAAGCCGTTATTGGCTGGCTGTGGGGTGGGAGGGAGAGAAAAAAAAATAGGAAGATTTATAAAAAAAAAACAATATTTATACAAAACAAACAAGCACTGGGGGGGGGGGGGGTCAGACCCCACCAACAGAGAGCTCTGTTGGTGGGAGGAATCGCTGGTGTGCTGTGTTGTGCGGTCCTGCAGCTTGGCCTTAAAGCTGCAGTGGCCTTTTTTGACAAAAATAGCCTGGTCTTTAGGGGGGTAAAGCCCATGGTCCTCAAGAGGTTAAGAAGAATAGTGGGTACAAGTCAAAATAAGATTTTTTTATTTTTTTTTAAAGACCTTGTAGTTTTTGAGAAAATAGATTTTAAAAATGCAAAGAAAAATGTTTTTTAAATTGTCCTTTTTCAGAGTTTAAAAACATTTTTCTTTGCATTTTTAAAATCGATGTTCTCAAAAACTACAAGGTCTTTTTGGAAAATAATTTTTTTACTTGTACCCACTATTCTCTTTAACATATGTAGCAATTTTGGTGACAATAGCATGTATGGAGGCTTTGCTATTCACTGCCAAAGTTGGCACGAAATTACGCGAAAATTGAGCTAATTTTTACATGAAATTACAAATGACTATGCAAAATCAATTAAATGTACAAATCGTAATTACTTATAGGGGACATTGCAAAAATGTATGCGAAAATGTGCGTAATCGTGATTAGCTGATTACGATAATCACTAATTGGAAAGTCGATCGGCCTGCAAAATCGAGCAGTGTATGTGCACCCTTACAGCACCATTCTAAAATCTCTCTAAATACTTCTATACATCTATGCAAAAAGGGTGCCAAGAAAAAACGAGCGCCCCGCCATGACTGCTGTCCCTGCCAGTCCTAATCTAGTTCCTAAGTTTTACACATGCCTCACTTTCCTGAGCCAATTACCAATAGAGTTTTTATTAATAGCAACAGTTTTTTCCTTTCTTTGCACTTCTGGGGCCATATGCAATTAACTTTTTCTCCTGAGTTTTCACCTAGGTGATATTTTTAGACTTGCCAATAAAATGCCTTTTAAGCCACTAGCAAGCAAGAAAATACTCAAAATAATTTTGATTGTACTTTTTCACCGAATTTTTGTTAATTTTTTAGTTGAAAAGTGCTGGAAAGGTATTTTAAAATGAAGATGAAAAATTATCTCCTAGGTGAAAAAGTGAATTGCATATGGGCCCTAGTGTTACAATTGTTTTCCAACATCCCTGACAATATGGATATGTTTAACCTCCTGAGCGGTATGGACGAGCTCAGCTCGTCCATCACCGCCGGAGGCTGCCGCTCAGGCCCTGCTGGGCCGATTTGCTTCAAATAAAAAGCAGCACACGCAGCCGGCACTTTGCCAGCCGCGTGTGCTGCCTGATCGCCGCCGCTCTGCGGCGATCCGCAGCGAGCAGCGGCGAAAGAGGGTCCCCCCAGCCGCCCGAGCCCTGCGCAGCCGGACCAATCAGTTCCGGCCAGCGCTAAGGGCTGGATCGGAGGCGGCTGACGTCAGGACGTCGGCTGACGTCCATGACGTCACTCCGCTCGTCGCCATGGCGACGAGGAAAGCCAAACAAGGAAGGCTGCTCATTGCGGCCTTCCTTGTTTGTTCTGGGCGCCGGAGGCGATCGGAAGAACGCCTCCGGAGCGCCCTCTAGTGGGCTTTCATGCAGCCAACTTTCAGTTGGCTGCATGAAATAGTTTTTTTTTAATTGAAAAAAAAACCTCCCGCAGCCTCCCTGGCGATCTCAATAGAACGCCGGGGAGGTTAATTCCATGCTAATCACACAATGTTATGGTCTTATCACACTACCGAGATGCAATTTGTGTTGTTATTCACATTTTAAAAAGGCTTTTATTGGCTTTCAAATTCTTTAAAACCCAATCCGGTATGTTTGAACTGGGAATTTAGAAACTTTTCTGGCCTTCTTTTCATATAATTATGTACATTTAAAATTTATGATTAATTCAAAGATTTCCATCAAAGGTCACATTAGCAAGTAATTTTTCCAATACTTTAGTCTGTTTTTCCCCTTTGTCTTATAACTATACAGAAGAAAGGGAGATAGCAGAGTTATCACTAGAGCAGAAATAAGAGGACATACATTATAATGTAACGGAAATGTGTTGAATTTAGGTAAATCTTCTATGCATTGTATAAGATGTTTGGCTGTTATCCCAAGTATCTTAATCAGTTCATATGAGGTGGGTGGATGTTCATGTAAGAAACTAAATCACTTTACTTCAAGCATCACACAACATATATACAGTATGTATTTTCAATGCTCAATACAGTGACACTTCTTGAAGTAACCCCATAGGATTCCCAAACAAAAACCAGAGGACACCCCCTGAGGTTGGAAGTAAAAAGATCTAATCTAGGGGGAAAAAACAACAAAAACCTTTAAAGAACATTCCTTACTGTGAAAGATGTAAAATTACACCAAAATTTGTGTGCAGAATGAGTAAACAACTGCACAGCAAACTCTTGCCACTAGTAGGCAGGTGTGTAACTAGTGGCCATGGCCACTAGACCACTATGGAGCACTATCAAAAGAAGGTTACTACCAGGGAATACTGTACCAGTGGAAGCAGTACTGCTAGAACACCAGAGAAAACTGTAAGGAGCACAGCAAAGAGACTGCTATGATGCTGGTCTGCAGAACAGAGGGCATTATGTTTGGGGATTTAAGGGGGTACAGTGCCTTATCTTTAGCGGAACCCCTGATTACTGATGTGCAATTATACCTGAACATTTTTTCCTTTTTCGGGAAATCACTGCCTAGCTATGTTGATTGGAGCCGACACTTTACCTGAATATGTTTGCTGAAAGATATGCTGCCAATTATATTTTTAACACCATAGGATGCCCCAAGGTTTAGAGGACAAAAAAACAAGGAAAAATATTATTCTGAACCTGGTGCATCCATGGTGCAGGAGCATCATGTTCCAGGACATGGGGACATTTGTGCTGTAATAAAATCTAAGAAGTGTAAGATATCTATGTTCTTATGTCTCATTTTTTGGGGTATTGAAGGCTTTATTTACTCAAGGAGACGTGGGCACACCGCTGGTAGCATAATTAACCTTGCCCACAGTATTTTATGACCAGGCCTACTCCTTGGGTGTGGCTGGTGGTGTGGCAGGGATGTGTTTTAGCATCTCTTTCTGGCTCCAAAAGTCGGGAAGTATGAGGGTGCTGCCCAAACTCAAAATAAATGTAGCGTTAGCCTTTTCCCCTCTTTAATGCTGTGCCAAAGTTGGGCTTTAAAGTTGGGCTTTAAAGTATACCTGTCATTTCCATCACAAAAACAAAGCATGGCCTTTGATCAAGACTCAGAGAATTGGCTTAATACATGTTTTGGATTTTTTTCAAGTTGTAATATTAGTAGCCAGTATTCACATATTCATTGATGAGTAAACCTCCAAAAATGTAATTTTCTATAACTATCAAAAGGTCAGTGTTTTTTTTTCTGAAATTCGAATCCCCTCTCCTCTTTAATGATTCAAGTGGCTGTTTAAATGACCATGTGACTCTCATCAGAAGTTCAGCAGTCAGCAAGTTTCTCATACAGTTGAGTCTGCCGTAAGCTTGATGTTCATACAAACACACTCTCGCCGTTTTAGCATAAAAATAGGTCCTTCAGCAATCCACCTCTTTCAAAGAGAAAAAGTACTATGTAATACAAAATATAATAGCATAGATAAATAAAAATAAACTTTGTTATATTAGATGCCTGAACAAAATGATCTATATACACACAAGCAATCTTTGGGTAATGCTCGCTCTCCAGCTGTACTGTGTTATGAATCCTTAGTGATATATTGTATTTAACAGTGCAAACAATATTCAAAATATATTTTGCAATAGCTGTTGAATAATACATGGCCAGAAGTGGCACTAACACTCTGTGCAGAGCTGCAATAGCCTTTGGAAAGGAGCTGATTTACTCTGAATGTGTATCGTTTTGAAATAACAAATGTTGCTTTTCCCTTTATTGTGTCATCTTTTATAAAGGCCTGCAGGAGATGGTGCGAATATGATGACACTCATGCATTGCTACAATACACATATTCTCCTTGACAAGATCTATGATTGTGAGCAGCAGAGCTCCATGTTTCACAGCCTCAGCTATACGTCCCAGCTTCATCTTTGTTAGTGTCAATTTGTGAGAAGGATGACTTTACACAGAATGTATATGTTAGAGAAGACATTTATAAGGATAACACAAGCTGAAAAGATGAACATTTTTGAGCATTTCTGAAAATAAGCATTTTTTTGTTTTGTTTGGCAATCATTTTCCTCAAAAAAGAAATGTTGTTGTGTGGTATTAATAATATGAGTTTGCTATGTCATATAAACAACATGCATTTAATGTGCACTTGTTGGAAACACAAACTATGCATATCAGAGATGAATTAGGCAAGGTAGTAGATTTTGGGCGCCCCTTGTCTTTGATTTTGGTAAGCTGAAGTGAAGAGAGGTCGAAGAAGGTGGAAGGTGGGTCCCTTGACACCCACTAGGCCCCAAGCACCTGCTTAAAGGATACCCGAAGTGACATGTGACATGATGAGATAGAATGTGTATGTACAGTGCCTAGCACACAAATAACTATGCTGTGTTCCTTTTTTTCTTTCTCTGCCTGAAATAGTTAAATATCAGGTATGTAAGTGGCTGACTCACTCCTGACTCAGACAAAAAGTGACTACAGTGTGACCCTCACTGATAAGAAATTCCCCTTTTTATCTCTTTCTTGCTCTCAGAAGCTATTTCCTGCTAGGAAAGTGTTTTATAGTTAGAATTTCTTATCAGTGAGGGTCACACTGTAGTCACTTCCTGTCTGAGTCAGGACTGAGTCAGCCACTTACATACCTGATATTTTACTCTTTCAGACAGAGAAAGAAAAAAAAGGAAGACAACATAGTTATCTGTATGCTAGGCACTGTACATACACATGTCTATCTCATCATGTCACTTAGGGTATCCTTTAAGTTGCCTGGCGGATGATCCTGTTCTGATGCATATAACGACTATGCATATGAAAAATGCTTAATTCGAGGGTAACTGCACTTAACATATGTTCAAATGAAAAGAAGTTTTACAGATGCTGAAAACAACTGGGTGTTCCAAAAAATCCTTCCAGGGAAAAAAAAAAACACTGGACAACAGGACCCTGATAGAGTGTAGAAGTGCAAAGAGGGTGGGTACCCACAAACCCGGGTTGCCTTGTATACAACAAATATTAGCATATGTGGAGAACATCTATGTTCTGGGTTGAGGATCCACTAGTAGGATAGAGTGTTGCCCAGGCATAG
This sequence comes from Hyperolius riggenbachi, assembly GCF_040937935.1. Classification (NCBI taxonomy): domain Eukaryota; kingdom Metazoa; phylum Chordata; class Amphibia; order Anura; family Hyperoliidae; genus Hyperolius; species Hyperolius riggenbachi. Next base: position 228,836,641 of record NC_090651.1, on the reverse strand, counting down.
AGTCTTTAAAGGACACCTGAAGCGAAAGGGTAGCTGCCATGTTAATTTCATTTTAAGAAATGTTAGTTGCCTGGAAGCCCTGCTGATCCTCTGCCTCCAATACATTTAGCCATAGACCCCAAACAAAAATATACAGATCAGGTGTTTTGACATTATTGTCAGATCAGAGCAGATTAGCTGCATGCTTGTTTCTGGTGTTTTTCAGACACTACTGTAGCCAAATTGATCAGCAGGGCTGCCAGAGATCTTGTTAAACAGGAAAGAAATATAGCAGCCTTCATATCCCTCTCACTACAGTTGCCCTTTAAATTACCACAGGTCTATACCAGAAGAACTTTAGGGGCTAGTGCCCACTAGGTCACACTTAGGATAGCCCAACTAGTGGTTGAGGGAACATTGATGCCCCATGAGGAGAGCCCAACAAGACAGCAAGTAGAAGGCGATATTCATAAGCAGGCAGCAGGCAGAGGTAGTCAGCAACACGTTGAGGTCAAACAGTTGTGGATCAAATTTAATCTTGTGAAATCGAACTTTTAACCCAATATTCCAAGCTTGCAATGCAAAATTGCATTATGTTATTGCAAATTAGCAAAATTGCCTATGATTTTGGTTAGCGTTTTCACATAAAATGTTCACGTAACATTTTCGCACTAGGTGTTGTCAGCAGAGATAATTCCCACTTGTCCACTGGTGTGCCACCCCCTGTGTCATCTCTCCATTCGGCAGCATTCCTCCCTGTCTCTTCTCTCCTAGGGGCACCTTTGGCATGTGTGTGTGCACTGCTGGGCCTTGTCCTCTATTGTCTGTCACGGGACACAGGCACCCCAGGAGAGAAGACAAGAATGAGCACTGCGGCATGGACACCGAAGAAGGCATGCCGATGGACAGGTGAGAGTTAGTTCTGCTGCCAACACTCTGCGCTGATCATCCCCAAATGGAGCACTGTTACTACCGCACTACCAACCTGCCAGAGATCAAGCAATATCTTACATCTGGTGCAATTGACCAATTTGATCAATTTCAGCCAAAAATGAATTGATAGGGCATCGTTTGAGACTTAAATTTCTAGCAGGCTCAATCACAGTAATCGAATCTGCTGGATATCCATGGTGGAATCGACATGTATGGCCACCTTAAGCCTTAAAGCACAGTCCATGAATACTCAGCCTGACAGATTCACAATCTCCTCTGGGTTTGTTTTATTTTCTGATTCTGTATATGAATAAAATGCATTTGCAATTAACAAAACACAAACACAGCCCAGCCTCTAATGGGGTACCATTGTATTCTGTGCGATCCTTAGCACCTCATCTTAATAGCTTTGAACATATCCCTGGCAAATGGCTAATTGTGAATTTGAAAATAACAGAGTCACAATTACGGTGTCTGACCCAGAAACAAAGTAGGAGCAGCTCATCAAAACTAATTTGCGCTGAAAGATTTGCTGTGCAGGAAACGCCAGGCTGCTGATCACATCCTAACCAGATAAAGCAATAGATATGGAGTAAGTGCACGGCAGAAAGACAGCGTTCTATGCAAATGAGCCACTTGACCTTTATCACAGAAGCTTTAATCTTGTACGAACGTGGATTTTGGTGAAATTAACCCCAATTTAAGCTAACAGCTTCTGATAAAATGAGCAAGATAATGGATTTGTAGTTTACATGCCGTTAACATGCGGAATGTTAATTGGCTGGAGTTAAATCAGAAAAGAAAATGATAATTATAATTTCTTGTAATTATTAGTTTGCAGATACTGAAAGTGAACCTGTATTCATGTGAGAGCAAAGTGACTTGATATATGACATAGACCTGGCACGTTTAGAGGGAGGGGTCTGATTAGTGAAAAAAGTCTTGGTAAAGCACGTCCTTCGTCCTTGTTCACATCATAAATCGCAATCACTGACACCAGCGTTTTGCGATTTTGTGCGCTTATTTTTTTTTTTAGAGCTTCCCAGCGCTTAGGCTTTTTTTGTACAGCACTTTTCTAAGTGCTTTTGCAGAGTGATTTGATTTTGCAGAGTGATTTTGCAGAACTATTTGACCCGGAAAAGAATAAATACAATGTATTTATTCTTAAAAGCGCTATAGAAATTGCTATACAAAGCGCTTTTTCAAGCGCTTTGCGAGTTCCCTATACCTTCCATTGAGGCAAATCGCCCCGAAAATGGTACAGGCAGCGTTTTGGTGAGCGGATCGGAATCGAAATGCTCATATGTGAACACTCTCATAGGGAATAATTGCACAATCGCTTTTAAAAATCATTGGCGCTTAAAAAAATGAAAAAGCCCTTACTGTCAACAAGCCCTTCCTCCTCATCCATGATATGGCTAGGAGTTACATAAGCTTTGGTGTTTGAAGGACCAACAGGAAGTTTTTATATTACAGTGGTGGTTATTTTTTTTTCTGTGTGGTAGCTGAATGTACCAGATTTTATGCCATGCAGACATGGCTGCTGTTTACACTTCAGACTTAAAATTGAAACTTGAAATTGAAATCAAGAATATGAGACACCAGGAAATTATATTTACCATGGCTACTACTCATAAAATTAATTATCACTTATGTTTATTCAAGTTCAGGTTTGCTTTAAAATTGTTAAGTCCTGCAATCCTGAAAGGTAATGATGGCAAGGTACAACTGGCCACAGAGTTACATGCGCTGGTCCTAACTGGGTTGATGGAACATATTTAACCATTTAGAAATCTTTACTCCACCTGTACTATTCTATGACATGAACATGCCAGACAACTTGTTTTTAATTTTTGCACCCCATTTAATATTAGCACTGGCAAACTGATTGCTACAAAAAACAGTAATATCCGCACACATGCCTCACAAGTGTGTGCCCAGGCTGTCAATATATAGACATTAGAAAGTAAAAAGGATACAGCCCTTAAACAAACAGCACTACACCAAGGATATCTGCAATAAGTGCAATAGTTTATTCATCATTATACACCACTATACTAGATATAAAATCAATTAAAACTGTAAGCACCAAATCAATATAGCATATCTGTTCATATCCAATCAGTGTCTTATATTTCAAATATATTGTAGACATAAAGTATAATGCTAGCCATCAGGATGCTCAATGTCTGAGCTATCCTGTGCTAAGAACCCGGGTTCTGTATATAGCTAAGGAAAGTGCATATATGTGCAGACAACTTTATACTAAAAAAAATATCAAAAATAGTATATATATATATATATATATATATATATATATATATATATATATATATATATATATATATATATATTGTGACAGATATCGGGAGGATTTGGGTGGAAAAGTCCAGGACGGGATTTATGTCTCACCCAGGTTCAGGTCATTTGCATCCCTGTTCCCTTGATCCAGGCCAGCTTTTGAGCAGGGCTGGATCTCCTGCAGAAAAAAAAAAAAAAAAAAAAAACCTTGATAGGCTGCAGGCTGTCAGTTTGAAGTTGCTCTCTGCCTGGGAAAGACCTAGATAGGTCAGGAGAGCTTGCTGAAGGCAAGGTAATCTGGAAAGCTACTTTGTTTGGACTGAAAGTTATAATACTGTGGGGAGTGTTAGGCTCTTCACAGTGGCTTAGACAGGGAAGTTACCTGTGTTTAGACTAGCAGCCTGAGTGGCAGGATTTCATTTACTGTTTTGTTTTGTTTTGACAATTTTTACTACTTGCCTGTATATAGTGTATAAAGCTGTAAATAAACACCACGTTTGCTGTTGAACACCATTGGAGCCTGCTGTGCCTGTGTTTCAAGCTCATCCCAGGGAGCTCAGCACCCCGCTACCTACTAATCCCTTACACGTGGTGGAGGATGCGGGCAGTTCTATGCAAGGACACTGCTGGAAGTCTGCTGGGGAAGCCTGCTAAGCATGGAGGAGATGTTGAAGCAGTTGGTTTTGGCCAATGCAGCACAACAGCAGACAAATGCTGAACTACAAAAGGCAAATGCACAGCACATGGAGATGATGTTGCAACTGCAGAAACAAATGGAGTCGCAGCAGCGATTGATACAAAGTTCCCAGAGCACCGCTGCAGGTGTTGCTGTTACACCGTCCATCCAGGTGAGCCACTTGTTGCATAAGATGTCCACTGAGGATGATGCAGAGGCCTACCTGACAACCTTTGAACGGACTGCTGAAAGGGAAGGCTGGCCCAAGGACAAGTGGGCAGGACTGGTAGCCCCACTGTTAATAGGAGAATCCCAAAAGGCTTACTTTGATCTGGAGCCGGAAGTGGCCAAAGATTACGACAAATTGAAAAAAGAAATCTTGGCACGGTTGGGTGTTACGTTGGCGGTGCGTGCACAACGCGTCAGCGGCTGGAGCTATCAGATTGGGAAACCACCCAGATCGCAGATGTATGATCTAATCCATCTGGTGAGGAAATGGTTACAGCCGGAATCCCTGGCTGGGCCCCAGATTGTGGAGCGGGTCGTAATGGATCGCTATCTGAGATCTCTCCCGGTTGCTCTTCAGAAGTGGGTGAGTCATGGAGACATTAGCTCTGCAGATCAACTTGTTGACCTGGTTGAAAGGTACTATGCAGCTGAGAGTTTGGTTACTCCTCTCACAGGCCCCAGGTTAGTTCACCCTAAAACTGTTATACGAAGTGGGGGTGAAAAAGGGGAACCTAGTGGTGCTCTGCCTTTAAGTGCGGACTGGCGTTTGAGACCTGAAAAGGTTAATGCCTCTGAAAGGGTGAGGAAGATTGTTTGCTATCGCTGTCATGAGGTAGGACATATTGCTGCAAACTGTCCAGTATTGAGTGAACCCATGCAGTGTGACTTTTCTTTTAAGGAAAATTGCCAATCTTTGTTTGCCACCCTGGCATGTACTGCATTACCAGGAAACGAGAGACATATCTGTACGATGATGATGAATGGAAAAATGAGTACTGTATTGCTGGACTCAGGGAGTCTGGTCACCCTGGTTAATAAAAATGTGGTGGCCCCTATGAACTTCCGGTCTGAGAAGGTTGCAGTAATTTGCATTCATGGAGATACTCAGGAGTATCCCACAGCAACCATGGAGTTTGGAACTGTGCTAGGCATGATCTCGCATGTCGTAGGGGTGGTACCCCATTTGATGTATGATGCAATTGTGGGAAGAGATTTTCCACAGTTTTGGGAACTTTTGTGTCATTCTGGACTGTTAACTCCTAATGCTGGGGATGGTGGTGCACCATTAGACACCTCGGACACTCCTGAGTTCCCACTCACTGTGTTGGCAGGAGAGTTGGAGATGTCTGGGGAGACATCTGCATCCCCCAGAAATGATGAAAGTGCCTCTGAAATCGAGGCTCCTGTGGAATTTTCAGATTTAAATGTACACTGTGAAAATTTTTGTACTGAACAGTTGAAAGATATTACTCTTTTTAAAGCCCGTGAGCAGGTGGTAATGAAAAATGGGGAGCCTGTGAACCCAGGGGATAGGTTGTCTTTTCCCTATTTTGTAATGAATGGCGATTTATTGTACAGAGTAGTACAAAAGGCGGGTGAGACCATTGAACAATTGGTAGTACCTAAACCTTACCGCAGGACAGTACTGGAGCTAGCACATGGGCACTTGTTGGGTGGTCATTTAGGGGCAGAGAAAACCCTGGAGAGAATAGTGCAGAGGTTTTACTGGCCTGGTGTTGCAAAAGAGGTTGAAAATTACTGTACATCCTGTCCTGTTTGTCAGTTGTCTGCTCCCTTGCCACATTTCCGCAGTCCATTAGTGCCATTGCCCATCATAGAGGTGCCATTTGAAAGGATCGCTATGGATCTGGTGGGGCCTATCCTAAAATCTGCCCGAGGCCATCAACATATCTTGGTTATTATGGACTACGCAACCAGATATCCAGAAGCGATCCCTTTGCGTAATACCTCTGCAAAAACAATAGCAAAAGAATTGTTCCAGGTGTTTAGTAGAGTGGGGATTCCCAAGGAAATCCTGACAGACCAAGGAACTCCCTTCATGTCACGGGTTACAAAAGAGTTGTGTAAGCTACTAAAGATTTCACATTTGCGAACATCGGTCTACCACCCACAGACAGATGGGTTGGTGGAACGATTTAACAAGACTTTGAAACAAATGTTGAAAAAGGTTGTGGATAAGGATGGGAAAAACTGGGACTTCCTGATTCCTTATCTAATGTTTGCGATTAGAGAAGTTCCCCAGTCTTCCACTGGATTCTCTCCCTTTGAATTGCTTTATGGGAGACAGCCCAGAGGACTGCTGGATATCGCAAAAGAAACTTGGGAGAGTGAGAAAACCCCACATAGAAGTGTTATCGAGCATGTGGCACAAATGCAGGATAGAATAGCCCTGGTGATGCCTATGGTGAAGGAGCATTTGGCGCATGCGCAAATTTCACAGCAGAGAATTTACAACCGTGGGGCCCGAATCAGGACGTTTTCTCCTGGTGAAAGGGTCTTGGTCCTGGTCCCTACGGTTGAGAGCAAATTTCTGGCTAAATGGCATGGTCCTTATGAGGTCTTGGAGAAGATTGGGGAGGTAAATTAAAAAATTAGTCAGCCTGGAAGACGGAAGGTGGAACAAATTTACCATGTGAATCTAATGCTAAAACCCTGGAAGGATAGAGAGGCCCTGTCAGCAGAAACTGTCCCGTGTGCTCCGGTGATTGACCCCATAATACCAGAAGTGAGAATAGCAGAAACTTTGTCTAGTGTCCAGAAACAAGAAGTTCGTGAGCTGCTGTTAAAAAATAAAGGAATGTTTTCAGAGTTACCAGGACAGACCACCATTACCCAACATGAGATTATTACAGAGCCAGGAGAAAGGGTGAAGTTAAAACCCTATAGAATCCCTGAAGCCAGGAGAGAGGCTATCAAGGAAGAGGTTAAAAAAATGTTAGAATTAGGAGTCATTGAAGAGTCTAATAGTGATTGGTCTAGCCCCATCGTCCTTGTTCCAAAACCAGATGGAAGTTTGAGATTCTGTAATGATTTCAGAAAACTTAATACTGTCACTAAGTTTGATAACTACCCCATGCCGAGAATTGACGAGCTTATAGATCGTTTGGGTACAGCCCGTTATATGACCACTCTTGACCTTACAAAAGGTTACTGGCAGATACCGTTAACCAACTCTGCAAGGGAAAAGACTGCCTTTGTGACCCCGTATGGATTATTTCATTATAAGATGATGCCTTTTGGGTTACAAAACGCGCCTGCCACTTTCCAGAGAGCAATGGATAAAATTCTGAGACCTCACCAGAAATATGCAGCAGCCTATTTGGATGATGTCATCATCCACAGTCCTGACTGGGCATCACATTTGCCAAAAGTACAGGCCGTATTAAATTCTCTGCAGGAAGCAGGATTTACGGCCAACCCCAAAAAGTGTGCCATCGGATTAGAAGAAGCCAAGTATTTGGGGTACACGATTGGAAGGGGGGTTATAAAACCGCAGGTAAATAAGACAGAAGCTATTCAGGACTGGCCCCGCCCTATTAATAAGAAACAAGTCCGTGCATTCCTGGGTATTACTGGCTATTACCGACGATTCATACCTCATTTTGCCACATTAGCCAATGCATTGACAGAGCTCACAAAAGGGAAAAATTCGGTGATGGTGAAATGGTCACCAGAGGCGGAGCAGTCTTTTGTGACTCTAAAAAAAGCACTATGTTCACAGCCGGTACTCTATTCTCCAGATTTCGCGAAACCTTTTGTAGTACAGACTGATGCGTCCGAAGTAGGATTAGGAGCTGTACTGTCTCAGGTTCAGGATGGAGAGGAGCACCCGGTGTTGTATTTAAGCAGGAAACTTAATGACCATGAAAGGAACTATGCAGTGGTTGAGAAAGAGTGTTTGGCAATTAAATGGGCTCTGGATTCCCTCCGATATTATTTACTGGGTCGACAATTTGATTTAATTACGGATCATGCGCCTCTCAAGTGGATGGCTCAAAAGAAAGAAACCAATAGAAGAGTGAATCGTTGGTTTCTTACACTTCAAGATTACTGTTTTACAGTAAAACATCGACCAGGGTCAAAAATGTCCAATGTAGATGCACTTTCCTGTGTTCACTCTTTCTGGGCCACTTGTGTTCCAACCCCAGGGTTGAAACAAGGGGGGGAGGTATGTGACAGATATCGGGAGGATTTGGGTGGAAAAGTCCAGGACGGGATTTATGTCTCACCCAGGTTCAGGTCATTTGCATCCCTGTTCCCTTGATCCAGGCCAGCTTTTGAGCAGGGCTGGATCTCCTGCAGAAAAAAAAAAAAAAACCTTGATAGGCTGCAGGCTGTCAGTTTGAAGTTGCTCTCTGCCTGGGAAAGACCTAGATAGGTCAGGAGAGCTTGCTGAAGGCAAGGTAATCTGGAAAGCTACTTTGTTTGGACTGAAAGTTATAATACTGTGGGGAGTGTTAGGCTCTTCACAGTGGCTTAGACAGGGAAGTTACCTGTGTTTAGACTAGCAGCCTGAGTGGCAGGATTTCATTTACTGTTTTGTTTTGTTTTGACAATTTTTACTACTTGCCTGTATATAGTGTATAAAGCTGTAAATAAACACCACGTTTGCTGTTGAACACCATTGGAGCCTGCTGTGCCTGTGTTTCAAGCTCATCCCAGGGAGCTCAGCACCCCGCTACCTACTAATCCCTTACACGATATATATATATATATATATATATATATATATATATATATATATATATATATATATATATATATATATATATATATATATATATGTGTGCAACATTCAATTTAAATACTCAAAATGCAGTGACCAGTAATAAATGAGTGAGAGCAGACGTGATATGAGGTGACCCCATAGAGATAAGATAGCCATATACTTAGCCGGACCAATGTAAACAGGAGACTGGATAAGGTGCCAGAAGGAAAACCCCCGGTGGACAACTCCACTGGTATCGCGGCCATCACGCTGCTTTTTCAGAGAGCGTGGGGGAATCCGTGAAATCTTCACCTTTTCTCAGAAAGATCATCGGTGGGCTCAGTATGGCTGATATTGTGGTGAAACCCCTCCCATAGTGTGATGTCAGCACCAGGGTGCTTTTTCATTACATTATTTTTACTGGCGTTCCTCTTTAAATTGTAAGTTCTCAAGTGTTTTTTCATTACATTATTTTCACTTGCGTTCCTCTTTAAATTGCAAGTTCTCTAGTGCCTAGGTTCTCAATGTGTAGTATGCGTACCCCGTGGGGTACTTCTGATGGTTCCAGGGGGTACTCGGACTTGATCAAGCATCTTCCTTCACCTCCACCAAACTACCTGTGACCTGGATCCTTGCCCAACACAGTTCATGTTGAACTGCCCCGACCTGTTTGTACCGGTATTCCTCAAAATTGTGAACTGTTCCTTACAATCAGGGATATTTCCTGCTTTACTGAAGGAAGCAATCATCAGGCCTCTCCTCAAAAAACCCTCCCTGGACCCAGATGCAGTGACCAGCTACAGACCTGTCTCTAACCTTCCCTTTCTGGGTAAGCTAATTGAAAAAGCTGTATACCTCCAGCTAGAAGCCAAAATCCTACAAAACAACAGTTATAACCCATTCCAGTCTGGCTTCAGGAAACATCACAGCACTGAAACTGCCCTCATCCAAATATGCAACCACCTGCTCATGGCAAGAGACAGAGGAGAGTGCTCCATCCTCATACTGCTAGACCTCTCTGCAGCCTTTGATACAGTTGACCATGACATCTTGACAGGCTACAGGACTACTGCGGCATTGATGGCATAGTTCTTCAGTGGTTCCAATCCTTCTTGAGTGGCAGAACCCAAAAAGTGTCCATGGGGCACTTCCTGTCCACCTCTGTACCACTTAAGTATGGGGTGCCCCAGGGCTCAATCCTTTCTCCCCTGCTTTTCACGATGTACATGTTACCGTTTGGAAAACTAATCCAAAAACATAGCCTGACATACCACTGCTATGCGGACGACACCCAACTATATATTTTCTTCAAGCCTGGTGTGACAGACCCAACTCTAACTATAAACGCCTGCTTATGTGAACTACAGCAATGGATGAGTGACAACTGGCTGAAACTAAATGCAGACAAAACTGAAGTCCTTCTGATCGGAGGGCAGCTCATGACAAAAAAAAAACAACTTAACTTGCAGTCTTTACCACTGGGAATAGGAGGCACGGATCTACACAGCTCTGATCATGTGCGTAGCCTGGGAGTTAAAATTGATGGGGATTTAAACTTTAGAACTCACATCTCTGCTGTGGTGAAATCATCCTATTTTCACCTTAAGAACATCACAAAAATCAAGCACCAACCTTAGTTCATGCCTTCATTACCTCCCGACTGGACTACTGCAATGCTCTCTACACTGGCCTTCCAAAAAAGGACTTGTACCGCCTACAGCTGATACAGAAGACTGCTAACCAACCAAGCCCATCACTGCCACATAACGCCAGTCCTGCACTCCCTTCACTGGCTACCTATAGAATGGAGGGTCCTATTCAAGATCGGCCTACTGACATTTAAATCACTGAATAATCTGGGCCCTAGATACATGAAAGAAATTCAGCTGCGTAGCAATCCCCGCATTCTCATATCCACAGGTTCTAATAATCTAGGCATACCCAGAGTCCACTTGGAAACTTTTGGTCCCAGAGCCTTCTGTCATGCTGCCCCTACGTTTTGGAACTCCTTACGTGTTTAAATCCAGACTGAAAACCCACCTATTCAATTTGGCATTTGCAGAAATATAACTTTTGTTGTGTGAATACTTCATCCTACTACCAATTACTGAATCTGAGAGAGCCTAAGCGCTTTGAATCCTATGGGAGAAAAGCGCTATAGAAATGTTATTATATTATATTGATATTCTTAACCAAGAATAACAAATTTAGAGTTTTCGAAAATGATAAATCTTATTTAACCAACACCAAATTAGTGTTTTAGCTAATTAAAAGCAATAGTAAATGCTTGGAAATAGTTTAGAACCAAGTATCATGTATTACAATTAAATAGATATTTGTCAAAGGGTACTTATGTTAATGTTTACTATGCCAGGGGGTACTTGGTGAGTACAGGGCTTTAAAATGGGTTCATACCAATAAAATGTTGAGAAACACTGCTCTAGTGGCCCGAAGATCCCTCTAAAAAGCATGAAGCTGGCAGCAGAGAGGGCGTTCCCAGCTCTCATTCCACAGCTCTTTTTCTGCTCAGAAATTAACTTAAAGAGAATCTGTACTCTAAAATTCTTACAATAAAAAGCATACCATTCTATTCATTATGTTCTCCTGGACCCCTCTTTGCTGTTTCTGCCACTCCCTGCTGAAATCCTGGCTTGTAATTGCCAGTTGTAGGCAGGGCCGGATTTCTGGAAAGGCCACAAAGGCCACGGCCTAGGGCAATAAAATCAGATAAGATAAGAAGGGCGGCATGACTTGGAGAGAGAAGAGGTCATATGTCAAAATTAATCACCTCTTCTGGTCCCGCAGCGCAGCCAGCCAGCGCCCTGCTCTGCACTAATAGCTGAATTCCAGAGTTCCCCAATTCCAGCAAGTCTCTCTCTCAATCAACATCTGCTGTCACCTCATCTGATGATCAATTCCTCTTATCATGATCATACAAGTTGATGTGAGAAATACCAGGGATTTACATTACAAAGCAGATAGAACTAAGTTCCGCTGAGTTTTAATGCAGGCATTCAAAGACATCAGTGAACCCTGCTAATTTCTTCACTTTCTCCTTTAGAGTTGTGACACTGACCCCAGCAGCTGTAAATTACACTTTCTTATCTCTAGTCTACTTAAATTTATGGCTTTAGGGGTTTTTTTCTTCCTAGCCAGCAGTGGTCTCAGTTAACTCTTTCCTGAATCATTTTCTGTTCCTACCATCTATGAGAGGAATAAAAATGCTGTTTGCTTTACTTTCACTGCTAAACTGTCACTGTCACCTGAGCTGTTACTACCTCTATGCTAGTCTGTATAGTTTGGCATCCTTCTCCTTTCCTGTAGCAGTAAAGCATTGTACCATTTTAGCCACAGCGAAAGCAGAGAGTTTTGAATGAGGACGATACCATTTATTGGCTTAAAAGAAAAAAAAGTAATCTTTCTGTGAATAAGCCTTCTTAAGACTTTGTTCCTGTATACTGTCAATATGTTAGAGCAAACCACCCTATGTACTTTCAACATTCAAAAGAGATACATAGATTTTTCAAATATAAATAAATATCATTCAGATGCTTTAAAGTGGAGCTGAACTCTTGCACAGGACAAAAGGAAAACATAGAAAAATCTACCTTGTATTTTTTTAGAGAGCCTGTGTAATTCCCCCTCATCTGTGTCTAATCTGACGTTGTAATTTGATCTCTCCTGTGTCCCCTGACTGCCACAACATCTAAGCTAATTTGAAAGCACATGATGTTAACAATATGTCTGCTTCCATGAAAGCAGGAAGTAGACACTGCCGATTTATTGCAGGATTTGTATCAGCTGTAACAAAGAAATGTTTTTTAAAGGTTATTATGTTATTGTGTATCTTTTGAAGCAGAGAAGAAGTTCTGAGTTCAGGTCCGCTCTAATTACAACCAAACATCCAAAGTGGGTATTGACAGGATGTTTGCTACTTACCTGTTCTCTGTTTCTCTCCATTGAGCTGTCCTGTCACCTGTTTGTGGCTATGACTGCAGCCAGTCGCACAGAGGACAAAGAAGCAGCGCATGCTCTGGCCACTCACGCTCCCTGTCACCTGTTTGTGGCTCTGACTGCAGCCAGTCTCACAGAGGACAAAGAAGCAGTGCATGCTCTGGCCACTCACGCTCCCTGTCACCTGTCTGTGGCTCGGACTGCAGCCAGTCGCACAGAGGACAAAGAAGCAGCGCATGCTCTGGCCACTCACGCTCCCTGTCACCTGTCTGTGGCTCTGACTGCAGCCAGTCTCACAGAGGACAAAGAAGCAGTGCATGCTCTGGCCACTCACGCTCCCTGTCACCTGTTTGTGGCTCTGACTGCAGCCAGTCTCACAGAGGACAAAGAAGCAGCGCATGCTCTGGCCACTCACGCTCCCTGTCACCTGTTTGTGGCTATGACTGCAGCCAGTCGCACAGAGGACAAAGAAGCAGCGCATGCTCTGGCCACTCGCGCTCCCTGTCACCTGTTTGTGGCTATGACTGCAGCCAGTCTCACAGAGGACAAAGAAGCAGCGCATGCTCTGGCCACTCACGCTCCCTGTCACCTGTTTGTGGCTCTGACTGCAGCCAGTCTCACAGAGGACAAAGAAGCAGCGCATGGTCTGGCCACTCACGCTCCCTGTCACCTGTTTGTGGCTATGACTGCAGCCAGTCGCACAGAGGACAAAGAAGCAGCGCATGCTCTGGCCACTCACGCTCCCTGTCACCTGTTTGTGGCTCTGACTGCAGCCAGTCTCACAGAGGACAAAGAAGCAGTGCAAGCTCTGGCCACTCGCGCTCCCTGTCACCTGTATGTGGCTATGACTGCAGCCAGTCGCACAGAGGACAAAGAAGCAGCGCATGCTCTGGCCACTTGCGACTTGCGCAAGTTTTCTGCTCCTGCCCAGATGTGCACAGCAACCAACGCCAGTATAGTGTTATGCATTCTTGACGAATACATATATCAGCGTCATTTCTCAAGTATGCATGCCCAGAAAACTATTGGCTGCTGTGCACATTCGGGCAGGAGCACAAATTGCAGGAATTATTGAGCAGACAGAGCATCCTCTGATTCTTGGCTGAATGGGAGGCAGAGCAGCACAACTGAAATGAGCCCATTCAAACCAATGATCGATAGTCAGTGTTGGTCAGAATGTTTTTTGGTAGTGGTGGTGGGGGTGGTGGGGGGGGGGCGGTAGATGACAGCAGGCCTAGGGCACTGGAAAGTACAAATCCGGCCCTGGTTGTAGGCAGTGTTTACAAACAAAAAACATGGCTGCTAACCAGCATGTGACAGGCTCAGAGAAGCTCAGTCTGTGACTCATACAGAGCCTGCAGGGGGCATGAAGAGGGTGTGCATAACTTCTATCCTATCACATTGGATTATATAACAGAGATAATACAGCCACTGTGCAACTAGGAACGGCTGCAGTAAGACAGACCACATTAGAACAGGTATAAGAATTTATAGGATAGAAGAAATAAGTTTGAAAATTGTGTTACAGAGTCTCTTTAATAACCAGAACTGAAGCTCATCAGATTCTTATTATTATACTGTAGCTTCAAACCTGGCCCCAAAGAGAAGGTAGGCAGGGTCAGGTGATCTGTGCTCACAGGTTTAGACTACTTCATGTGAGTGTTGATGGGATAGAGGGAGGAGCCTGTATTGACAGCTTTCTGTCCAATAAAGTTGCAGTGTCATCAGAGCCGGAACAAGGTCCTCCAGCACCCAAGGCTGAGACACCAAAGTGCGCCCCTCCATATCTCCCACCCCAGCTGTCACACACTGATTGCTATTAGACTAAGAGGGCCACAGGGCCCACAACCTCCCCAACACCTTAATATCTAGTTATCTGGCTTGCAGTCACTGCTAGGTATCCTCTTTTCTTATTTCTTTTTGCTTCATACACAATTAGGAATGACAGCTGAATGAATTGTGCGCCCCCACCTACACTGCGCCCTGAGGCTGGAGCCTCTCCAGCCTATGCCTCGGCCCGGCCCTGAGTGTCATTGCAATGAGAGAGAGAAACTGTAGGAGCCAGGCTGCAGGTACTTGAACCACTTCAGGACCACAGGCTTACACCCCCTTAGTGAAACAAAAACAAAAGTTTGCTTTCCTAAAACAGAAAGAATTTGCGATAATTCAGGTTGGAGTGAGCTTGAGATGTCTCCCAGAGCAACACTGCTGAATATATGCAAATTAACCATTGTACCCTTAGAAGCTAAACACACCTCCAGAACCGCATTTTTCACAAAACAAGGCTGTGCAGTTTTGTCAGCTTGCTACACAGCCATAACACTTACCACACAAATGAATTTTTCCTCCTTTTATTGTCCTTAATAGGGCACTTTGTAGGAGGTCACTGCTACGATCTTTAGTTGTTTTTTTTTTGCATTAAAAAAAAAAGACAGGCTTTTCCCTCACTCCCCCCTCCCTCTCCCTTCCTCCTTCCCCATCCTTAACTAGCCCTGGACGACGATTCGTCCTCTTCCACGCCTCTCATAGGCCTATGAGAGGGCTTTATTCCCGAGCTGCTCTGAGCGACAGCCGAGTGCCCCTGTACAGCACTGCAGGAGATCGCAGCGCTGTAGGAACGTAAACAATTGGGTTTTTACTCCCCTTTCAGTTAAAAACAGTCTGCCAGCCGCGCTCCACTCTGTGATGCGGCAGGGAACAATCCTGCTAAACTACATAGTTACATAGTTATTTTGGTTGAAAAAAGACATACGTCCATCGAGTTCAACCAGTACAAAGTACAACTCCAGCCCGTCCCCCACATACCCCTGTTGATCCAGAGGAAGGCGAAAAAACCCCCACAAGGCATGGTCCAATTAGCCCCAAAAGGGAAAAATTCCTTCCTGACTCCAGATGGCAATCAGATAAAATCCCTGGATCAACATCATTAGGCATAACCTAGTAATTGTAGCCATGGATGTCTTTCAACGCAAGGAAAGCATCTAAGCTCCAGGACTTGTTGCCAAACGGCTTTAGGCGGTCTTGGGGCTGCCACCTTGCGACTGCCAGTTGGCGTTAGACAGTCGTAAGGTGGTTAAATATATTTCCCATATTTAAAATATACTAATATATAAATACGTAACTGCAATGCACAAAATTTTGTGCAATGCTTATTAGTGCAAATATACTATTATATACAGGATCTTCTCAAAAAATTAGCATATTGTGATAAAGTTCATTATTTTCTGTAATGTACTGATAAAAATTAGACTTTCACATATTTTAGATTCATTACACTACAACTGAAGTAGTTCAAGCCTTTTATTGTTTTAATATTGATGATTTTGGCATACAGCTCATGAAAACTCAAAATTCCTATCTCAAAAAATTAGCATATTTCATCCGACCAATAAAAGAAAGTGTTTTTAAAACAAAAAAAGTCAACCTTCAAATAATTATGTTCAGTTATGCACTCAATACTTGGTCGGGAATCCTTTTGCAGAAATGACTGCTTCAGTGCGGCGTGGCATGGAGGCAATCAGCCTATGGCACTGCTCAGGTGTTATAGAGGCCCAGGATGCTTCGATAGCGGCCTTAAGCTCATCCAGAGTGTTGAGTCTTATGTCTCTCAACTTTCTCTTCACACTATACCAAAGATTCTCTGTGGGGTTCAGGTCAGGAGAGTTGGCAGGCCAATTGAGCACAGTAATACCATGGTCAGTAAACCATTTACCAGTGGTTTTGGCACTGTGAGCAAGTGCCAGGTTGTGCTGAAAAATGAAATATTTATCTCCATAAAGCTTTTCAGCAGATGGAAGCATGAACCCACTTTTGAACCAGAAACAGTCGCAGAGGCGCCTGACCTGGGCTACAGAGAAGCAGCACTGGACTGTTGCTCAGTGGTCCAAAGTACTTTTTCGGATGAAAGCAACTTTTGCATGTCATTCGGAAATCAAGGTGTCAGAGTCTGGAGGAAGACTGGGGAGAGGGAAATGCCAAAATGCCTGAAGTCCAGTGTCAAGTACCCACAGTCAGTGATGGTCTGGGGTGCCATGTCAGCTGCTGGTGTTGGTCCACTGTGTTTTATCAAGGGCAGGATCAATGCAGCTAGCTATCAGGAGATTTTGGAGAACTTTATGCTTCCATCTGCTGAAAAGCTTCATGGAGATGAAGATTTCATTTTTCAGCACGATCTGGCACCTGCTCACAGTGCCAAAACCACTGGTAAATGGTTTACTAACCATGGTATTACTTTGCTCAATTGGCCTGCCAACTCTCCTGACCTGAACCCCATAGAGAATCTGTAGGGTATTGTAAAGAGAAAGTTGAGAGATGCAAGACCCAACACTCTGGATGAGCTTAAGGCCGCTATCGAAGCATCCTGGGCCTCTATAACACCTGAGCAGTGCCACAGGCTGATTGCCTCCATGCCACGCTGCACTGAAGCAGTCATTTCTGCAAAAGGATTCCCGACCAAGTATTGAGTGTATAACTGAACATAATTATTTGAAGGTTGACTTTTTTTTTTTAAAAACACTTTCTTTTATTGGTCGGATGAAATATGCTAATTTTTTGAGATAGGAATTTTGAGTTTCCATGAGCTGTATGCCAAAATCATCAATATTAAAACAATAAAAGGCTTGAACTACTTCAGTTGTAGTGTAATGAATCTAAAATATATGAAAGTCTAATGTTTATCAGTACATTACAGAAAATAATGAACTTTATCACAATATGCTAATTTTTTGAGAAGATCCTGTACATTTAAGATACTGAACTAGTACTTTAAAGATTCTTTGAAAGGAGAATGTCTAGAATCTTTAGCAACAGTCAGTCTCACGTTGCCCCTGGTTTCTCAAGTTTACTTTCCTCTTACATAAAATGCACAGAGAATGCCTTCTCTGCTTGCGTTCCCAGCCTTAATTATACCTAAAAATAGTCTAGCCCCAAATCTGTTCTGTTTCATGGTTTATCTCTGGTCTTTCTCCCTCATTACTGCATCTACATGAGCTAACCTCTTTAAAGTGTCGACAAAACAGCCAACATGTTTATCCAAACTATACGTGTAATTACTCACGACATGATGTGACAGACGACAAAGGGTAAAACACAGGAACTTGGCAGATGTTCCATTGTGATGTTTACCATGCCAGCGTAAGCCTTATCTGCTGGTAGAGTCTAGCAGATCAAGGGGAGACAGGCTGCCTTCTGAATTACCAGCCTCAGAAAATACAAAGGCGCACACAGCTGTCAGCATCAACTACAAAGTAGTGACTGAAATAAACACCCAGGTGACCCCTATCTGTCTTTAACAACGTTGTGTCACTGTTGATAATGGTTGGAACATGTGTGTGTGGGTGGTAGATAGGTGAGTACTGATCCTGCCTGTTAAAGTTCAATTTCACATATCTATCTCATCATTCAGGGAATGCTTCTTGTCAATTTTATCATAGAAAAAACATTTTATAATCTATGTTAGAACCAGGGATGAGCAGAAACTATGCCAGTGCAAATTTACGCATCGTAGTTCGCATCTACGCATCGTAGTTTGTAGGTAAAGTTTAAAAACTATGCTTACGAATTTACGCGTAGCGAAGTACCATTACGCGTAGCTTACGCCCACTATGCGTAGTTAACATGTGTATTGTGTAGTGAACTACAAATGCGTTACTTGCGTCTAATTTTCCATGTGCGATTGTATGCTTACAAATTTACGCATTGGAAAGGGGAATGAACTGATGTTTCTCCCAGAAAGAGAAGGATAAGGTTCCCCAACAATAAGTTGTATTAATATGAATTGTATTAGTTTTCTTCCATTATTATTATTCCGTTACAATTATTGTGGCCATTTGGCCGTGGGTGGCTTTTTTTTTTTTAAGTGTTATTTTTTAGTGTAGCTAGCACTTTGGTGCAGAAAAACCCTCCAGGGGCTGAGCAATCCACCGCGGCGGTAATGGACGAGCTGGGCTCGTCATTACCACTGAGGTGGTTAATGCACCTGTTCAACTGCAATGAGCACAATTGTGCCTTTGAGTGGCTTATTAGCCCTATACAGTGAGCATAGTTCACAACAGTCCCGATTTGGGAGGGACTATCTCGGTTTACGCCCCCTGGCCCCGCCTCCCGACCTTCTGGCTGTCAAATCCCGCTTCCCTCCTCCCTGCCCGACTGTCTCCCCTTCTCCATACAGACACCAACACTGTGCAGCCTGCTTGTCACCTTCCTGAGTGTTGCCAGTATATTTACAGGCTGCCTGTGAAAAAGTCGGGCAGTTTAATCTGTCTGTAATGCACATAATTAAGTTCAGTGCTGGTAAAAGAAAAATCCCACAGCTCGGTGAATAAACTACTGCGCCTGTGCATGACATTTCATGCTTTAATTGGTTGTAAAGCACTACAGGGGATCCGTCTATAGCTCCTCCTCCTTAATACTAACCAGTGGAGAAGGAGGTGTGCTTGTGCTGGAGAGAGTGGCAAACATGAAGTGCTGCAGTTTCCCGGGAGAGCAGATCAGAGAGAGCATAGCAGAGCTGGTGAGCTTCTACTTGTTTGTGACGCCACAGCTCTCTCTGGTCTCATGCATTTCCAGTGTTGTTCTTTATCTGCCTTATCTCTATCACTGCCTCACTGAGTCTCTGATCTCCCTGGAGCTTGTTTTTCACACTTTGATCCCCTTCCGTGGGCAGCCTGTCATGTCTCTAGTGAGTGTTCAAATCAAATCAAAGATAGCTTTATTGACATGACCAAGATTCATTACAGGTATTGCCAAAGCAAGGGGGAATAGGGGACATGGAAGGGGGTGGGGCAGGGGTACAGTGGGTAAGCAGTCTGTGGACATTTTTTTAGGTTTACAGTTCCGTTATGCTCCTCTCAGTCTGTGGCATGCTGTGACATAGTGTGCAGCGATTGTCACTGTGGATTCCTCTTCTCCCAGTGGGATATATGTTTTTCTCTCATCTTCTAGTGTGAGAAAGTTTGGGAATAGTTCCAACAATTTCTTAAAGTAAGTGTCCCTGGTTGCAGTATATTTGGAGCAGTGCAATAGGAAGTGGCTTTCATCCTCAAGGGTCTTCTGCTCACAGTGTTGGCATAGTCTCTCCTCCCTGGGTTTGTACGTCTGTCTGTGTCTCCCAGACTCTATTTCGAGGTTGTGAGCACTCAATCTGTAGACACTCTGGATTTTCCTCTCTTGAAAGTTTTGCAGCTTTTCCAGGTATGGGGCCATTTTATATTCTCTTTGTAGAGACTGGTATATGGCTAGCTTTTGTGACTGTTTTATTTCACTCCTCCATTTTTCCACATAGTCTTCTTTACTCTTAGCTGTGGTGTGTTTTATCTGGACTTTTGTTATGACCTGTGGGCCGGGGGTTGGAGGGAGTATAGAGCTGACCACGACTTTCAGTGCACACGGCTTTTCTTGGTCTTCATTGAGCAGCATGGCTTTGTAGTGGGGTGAGTCAGGGCTGCTGCTCTGTAGGTGGCCCCAGAAGGACAACACTCTCTTCTGTATCTCAAGCAGTAATGGGAATCTCCCCAGTGTTCACAAATTGCTGCTTCTGTTTCTGGGCACTTTCTCTTGTTGCAGATTGTTTCCTGGTCATTGGTTCTTTGCACACATGCTTTTTTTCCTGTGTGATTGTATTGCAGATTTTATTTGTTACTTAGCTCCCAAATGTCCCTCTCTGGGGGCCCTGCCCCTGTCCCTCAGTCTGTCCCTCTTTCCTCCTTATTTCTCCCTCTTTCAGGACTGCTGTAGTGTAATTCTATGTAGTTTTCTAGTTTCTACAGAAAAAAATGTTTCATTGGCTCGAAACTTTATTCCCATCCTTCTTCCAATTGATATACTTCTTATTTTAGAATGTAAACATGAAGTAAAATGAACCAGGATAGAAAGGATCATTGTGGTTTGAATTATAAAAGAAAATATTTTTCTTATGAAATCTGTTTGGAATGCGTGACTAGGGTGTGTGTTTGGGGCGTGGCTATGGGTGTGGCATGGGTGTGGCTTAAGTGTCCCTCTTTATCATCTCAAAAAGTTGGGAGGTATGAGTGAGTGTTTGTCAGGTGCATCTTGAGTTAGATGCGCGACTGTAACGATTGTATAACGTATTGGTGTAGCAACACAGACGTCTGATTATTGTGTGATCTGCAGAATCACCAATAATGCAGACTCTATACCTGATTATGTAGTGATCTGCAGTATCACCATTAATGCAAGTATAGAAAGCAGGGATGTAGTGACAATAGTGTTTGGTGCAACAGTAGAGGGTAGATCTCACCAGAGGGGCTGGAGAGAACTACCAGAGGAAATGGCAGATAGTTTGACTAAACCTCACCAGTGGAGCTGGTGGGTACTATCTGCAACCAATCTGTGCTAGGCCCCACCAGAGAAGCTGGAGGGTACTATTCAAGATAGAAGCTGGGTAGCTAGGAGCCCACACCAGAGGGGCTGGTGATCGCTATCAGCAACAATAACTAAATAGTTAGCTAGACCCCACCAGAGGAGCTGGTGGGTACTACTAACAATAGTAACTAGATAGTTTAGCTAGACCTCACCAGAGGGGCTGGTGGGTACTATCAGAGCACCTCTCCAGTGACAAGGTTTACTGGAGAGTAGAAGGGTCAGACAGGCAAGGTTCAGCAACAGACGGGCAGGTACAGTACAAAATCAGAAGGCAAGAGAATAGTAATGATTCAGGCAGAGGTTCGGCAACTTAGATCAGATGGGCAGAAGTACAGAAACGTAGAGCAGAATCAGAGTCAGAGATAAGCCAGAGTCGTACACAGAATATCAATAATACAATAAGGCAATGATCCTAGTCTTGTGTGAAATCCCTGGTTTCCTCCCAGATCAAAACACACCGGAACTAGTCTAAGGTCTGAGCGCTAACACAGACGTATTCGCAACAGCAGACAGTTTGCAAGTGAGCGGAGAACGCTTATGAAGCAGCGAGGAGAGCCCACAGCCACGCCCCTGCCAATCAGCCAATCCGGGCGCCGTGAGTCTCTCCTGACGTCAGCCGACCGGCAGGTCAGCTGACGCACCTTCTTCCAGCATAAAGGTCCTGTCTCCGCGTGCGCCTGCGTGAGACAGCGACCCTATGAGCAACTGACAGTCCCGTCCTTGGCGTGCTAGACGCCAGCGGAATGGATGAGGCCTCAGTACCAAGAACAAAGGTGGCTGCAGAGGTATCCTGCGTACCTGCAGCCGCCATCATAGGGGATGTTACAGTACCCTCCCCTCTAGGCGTGGACTCCGGACACGAACCACCTGGTCTGTCAGGATGTAATCTATGAAAGTCCTCCCTGAGTTCTTCTGCATGCATACGAGAAATTGGTACCCACGATCTCTCCTCTGGCCCATACCCCTCCAATGAACCAGGTACTGTATGGAGTTACGCACCACCCGAGAATCCAAAATCCGCTCTATCTCGTATTCCGGTTCCCCATCAATCACCACAGGGAGGGGGGCGAGGAATCCACATGCACGGCAGGTTTCAAAAGGGACACATGGAAAGTTTTGACACCTCTTATGCTGGACGGAAGTGCAACCACATAGGTCACGTTATTGACTTTCTTGGATACAGAGTATGGCCCTATAAATTTAGAACCCAATTTAACAGAAGGTTGCTTTAAGGCCAAGTGTCGGGTAGACACCCACACCTTATCACCCGGTGCAAAGTTCCACTCTACAGAACGTCTCCTATCTGCCTGTCTTTTCTGGGTAGCGAAAGCCTTTTTTAGATTATTCTTGACCATTTCCCAGATCTCTCTTAGGCTCAACACACACCATAGGTTGTTCAATCTTACCACTTTCATGTAGTATAAGAGCTTATCCAATCAATCATCCAAGGTATTTTCAATCTGTTGGCCCTTATAATACATAGATTTGGTAAATCTGTACAACAAAGATTGTATGGTGTGTGTTGAGCCTTAGTGTTCCCTGCCACTCCTCCAAAGCCGGGAAGGGAGATGAGATCACAGGCAGAGGTGAGAACTTTGGCGATCTTCCTGTTACAACCTGAAAAGGGGAGAATCCCAAAGAAGCGCATTTCAAATTATTGTGGACAAATTCTGCGAAGGGCAGAAATTTGACCCAATCCATCTGAGCCTCTGCCACGTAACACCTAAGAAATTGCTCTAGAGCCTGATTAACCCTTTCGGTCTGCCCGTTTGTCTGTGGGTGGAAGCTGGAGGAAAATGATAGATTCATACCCAAATGATGACAAAAGGCCTTCCAAAATCTGGAAACGAACTGGACTCCCCTATCTGACACCACATTCTCTGGAATCCCATGTAATCTAAAAATGTGGTGGATGAAGAGCTCCGCCAGTTCTTGTGCAGTAGGGAGTCCGTCCAAGGGAATGAAATGGGTCATCTTGCTGAACCTATCGACAACCACCCATATGACTGGTTTCCCATCAGACCTAGGCAATTCACCCACAAAGTCCATGGACAAGTGGGTCCATGGTTGCTCTGGCACTGGAAGTGACTGTAGTGTACCCACAGGAGCCCGTCTGGACGACTTACTCCTAGCACACACAGAGCAACTACCGACAAAGTCTTTACAATCAGACACCATAGAGGGCCACCATACACATCTGTCCAGTAACTCCAGAGTGCGGGCCACACCAGGGTGACCGGCATTTTTATAGTATGAAACATATGGAGAATTTTAAATCTAAACTGTAGTGGCACAAATAGAACCCCATCTGGTTTCCCCTCAGGAACCTCTTGCTGGAATGGGTTCAATATAGAGGCCCAATCTTTCCAGCTTTCTATCTCACGGGGGTCAGAGGACTGCTTTGATGACCCCTCCACTTGGATCTCGGTAGCGCCTATGGTAACTTTCTCCAAACAATGATGACGACAGTGGGAGGACCAACATACTAACTGCCTGGAACTCCAGTCGATCTGGGGGAAGTGTTTTTTAAGCCGCGGCATACCCAGAATAACAGTGGAGGTGGACATTTTGAGTACCAGAAATTGTATCTGTTCCTTATGCAAGACTCCCAGTTGACATAACACTACCGGAGTCTGGGTAAGGGACTGTTTCTCCTGCAATGGGGAATCGTCCATTGCGGTGAGCTGTACCTGCTGTCCCACAGAAATAAGCGGAAAACCGAATTTAAGAGCAAAATCATAAGCCATAACATTAACAGCGGAACCCGAGTCTATGAAGGCCTGGGTGGAATGAGTCTGTCCCTCCCAGGTGATAGAACACGGCAGAAGCAAGCGTTTATTGTTTAGCGGTACGACTGGATCGCCTAGGGTAGTACCTCTAGCTACTCCTAGGCAATCAAGTTTTCCGCTTTCTTGGGACAGTTGGATACTATATGCCCTTTCTCGGCACAAAAAAGACAGAGTTTTTCATTACGTCTCCGATTTTTCTCAACCTCGGTGAGCTTGGACTGTCCAATCTGCATTGGCTCATCCCGAGGAGGAGAGGAGGAGACAGGAGGCGCAAAGGTACCAGAAGCAAATCTCCCTGGCATCTTACCCCGGGCCTGCTTCTGGTAGCGAACTCGACGATCAATCTTGATGGCCAATTATATGGCCTCATCTAAAGATTTGGGTTCAGGGTGACCCAACATCAAATCTGCTACTGCATCAGATAACCCCGATAAAAAGCAATCTAGTAAGGCGTACTGACCCCACCTGGCTGACACTGCCCACCTCCTAAACCCAGCAGCGTAAGTTTCGGCTGGATTGTGCCCCTGCCTGAGGGTTTTTAATCTCCTCTCTGATGTTATAGCTAAATCGGGATCGTCATATATAATAGCCATAGCTTTAAAAAATTCCTCAACTGAGATCAAAGCCTCATGACCCTGTGGGAGACTATAGGCCCAGGACTGCGAATCACCAGATAATAATGTTTTAATCAAAGTGACTCTCTGAGTTTCTGTACCTGAAGAGACTGGCCTTAGCTCAAAGTAAGATAAACACCAATGTTTAAAATTTCGGAAGTCAGAGCGATGCCCCGAGAACTTTTCGGGAGGGGGCATCCTGGGCTCAATGGCAAGAGGGGATGACACTTGTGCATTAGGTTCTTTCAGACGGTTAGCAGATTCAATCAGCTGGTTAATCTGAGTCTGCTGTACATTAACCGTCTTGATAGGATCGTTAAGGGATGTGGTCAAGAGTTCAACCCGATTGCACAGTGCCTCCATACTTGTTATGGTCTGCTGTTCTGTAACGATTGTATAACGTATTGGTGTAGCAACATAGATGTCTGATTATTGTGTGATCTGCAGAATCACCAATAATGCAGACTCTATACCTGATTATGTGGTGATCTGCAGTATCACCAATAATGCAAGTATAGAAAGCAGAGATGTAGTGACTGTAGTGACAATAGTGTTTGGTGCAACAGTAGAGGGTAGATCTCACCAGAGGGGCTGGAGAGAACTATCAGAGGAAATGGCAGATAGTTTGACTAAACCTATAACTAGTGGGAGGCGCTGCTCAAATGGTTTATTATTACGTTAATACCAAGGACTATCTATATCTTATCTAGTCCGGCTCTCCTTCCTCCTGCTGCTACCTTCTATTGGTGGGGTTCTCCCCCTTCCCCACCACTACACACGACAATCTAAATATATATATATTCCCTTGAGATGCGCTGGATATAGATGGTTTCAGATTAACCCTATTTAGTGCGGATGTTTAAAAAGTGCACAATTGTTGCACACTAAAGATTCCAATAAAAAGCTGCTTTATTAGACACAGTTACTGGTACAGGTCATTACATATGTTAAAAACAAAATACATACATGCATATACTCATACTAGAGCCGCTGCGGGTAAGAGCAAAACACAATTAGGAGTTGGACTGTAAATCCATCCATATCTAGGATTTTTATTTTGCAGAGTTTTTTGCTCTGACATTGATATATAATTTTTAAGGGGGAACCTAGTATGAGTGTATGCATGTATGTATTTTGTTTTTAACATATGTAATGACCTGTACCAGTAACTGTGTCTAATAAAGCAGCTTTTTATTGGAATCTTTAGTGTGCAACAATTGTGCACTTTTTAAACATCCGCACTAAATAGGGTTAATCTGAAACCATCTATATCCAGCGCACCTCAAGGGAATATATATATATTTAGTTTGACTAAACCTCACCAGTGGAGCTGGTGGGTACTATTTGCAACCAATCTGTGCTAGGCCCCACCAGAGGATCTGGAGGGTACTAGCCAAGATAGAAGCTGGGTAGCTAGGAGCCCACACCAGAGGGGCTGGTGATCGCTATCAGCAACAGTAACTAAATAGTTAGCTAGACCCCACCAGAGGAGCTGGTGGGTACTACCAACAATAGTAACTAGATAGTTTAGCTAGACCTCACCAGAGGAGCTGATGGGTACTATCAACAATAGTAACTATAGTTACTATAGTAGCTTATAGTGGATATTAGGAAGAAGGCAGATGACATTCAGCCACTTATTATAAATGGAAATATTGTAGAAAGGGTCACAGACTTTCGGTTTTTAGGAGTTACTATTAAAGAGGACCTGACTTGGGGGTCACATATTGCTGAAGTAGTGAAAAAGGCACAGAAGAGGCTATATTTTTGAGGGTGCTTAGGAAGAATAATATTCCTGAGAAATTGTTGGTGTCTTTTTACCGCAGTACAGTGGAGAGTGTCCTAGTCTACTGTCTCTGTGCGTGGTTTTCAAGCTGCACAGTAGCACAGAAAAAGCAGCTTCATAGGGTAATTAAGGTTGCCCAGAGGATAGTTGGCTGTCCTCTCCTTCCATTAGAAGAATTATATACGTCTTATTGTTTCAGGAATATTAAGAAAATTTTAAGCGACGCCTCACATCCAGGACATGTGTTATTTGAACATCTCCCTTCTGGAAAACGTTTTAGACTTATAAAAACTAAGACAAATAGACTAAAGAACAGTTTTTATCCTTCAGCCATTTCTATGTTAAATGCTGCTAAGTGGCCATGTTGATAAGGGGTGTGTGCAATGTAATGTATGTAAGAATGGAATGTTATGCTGTCTTCGCTTTTGCTGGAAAATTGCACTTAAGAATTTCGTTGTACAATTTCGGTTGTTACAATGACAATAAAGATTTTCTATTCTAACTAGATAGTTTAGCTAGACCTCACCAGAGGGGCTGGTGGGTACTATCAGAGCACCTCTCCAGTGACAAGGGCTCACTGGAGAGTAGAAGGGTCAGAAAGGCAAGGTTCAGCAACAGACGGGCAGGTACAGTACAAAATCAGAAGGCAAGAGAATAGTAATGATTCAGGCAGAGGTTCGGCAACTTAGATCAGATGGGCAGAAGTACAGAAACGTAGAGCAGAATCAGAGTCAGAGATAAGCCAGAGTCGTACACAGAATATCAATAATACAATAAGGCAATGATCCTAGTCTTGTGTGAAATCCCTGGTTTCCTCCCAGATCAAAACACACCCGAACTAGTCTAAGGTCTGAGCGCTAACGCAGACGTATTCGCAACAGCAGACAGTTTGCAAGTGAGAGGAGAACACTTATGAAGCAGCGAGGAGAGCCCACAGCCACGCCCCTGCCAATCAGCCAATCCGGGCGCCGTGAGTCTCTCCTGACATCAGCCGACCGGCAGGTCAGCTGACGCGCCTTCTTCCAGCATAAAGATCCTGTCTCCGCACGCGCCCGCGTGAGACAGCGACCCTATGAGCAACTGACACTCCCGTCCCTGGCGTGCTAGACGCCCGCGGAACGGATGAGGCCTCAGTACCGAGAACAAAGGCGGCTGCAGAGGTATCCTGCGTACCCGCAGCCGTCATCATAGGGGATGTTACAGCGACCATTTCATTGAATTTCTCCATGAATAATTTTAAATTTTACAGAGCCATACCAACCCCACATGCAGACAGCCTGTTTCGGGACTTTTGGTCCTCCTCAGTGCATGGCAGGGATTGATATGGATCTATGGAATAGGGCTTGGACCAGTACAACAAGTCTGCATGAAATTACGTGAAAATTATGCGAAATGTAATGCAAAAAAATACGAATGACTGCAAAATCAATTGAATTTACAAATCATATTTACGTATAGGCGTAATTGCGAAAATTACACAAAATTGTGAGTGATCGTAATTTGCTGATTACGATCATCACTGTAGGGGAAAAGCCCTCCTACTAAAAAGCAATGCCAAGTGTGGTTTGCTGTCCTAAAACCACGCTTAGCATTGCTTTTAGTAGGAGGGATTTTCAGTCTCTAAGTTCCCTATACCTTCCTTGTGGTTTTGGGTCACCCTGAGCTGCTTGGTTACTGTATTTATTAATATGGATCATATAACAGTAAATAGGCAGAGGATCAAAATTACCCCCTCTGCCTATTTAAAGGGTAAATGTTAGGCATGCGGGGGTCTCCTTATTAAAGGAGGGTTCCAGACATCCCCATATGTTCCACCAATACCTATCTCTTCACGCATAGAGGAGGGAATGAGCCCCTTGTCTGTGATATGGACATGGCTTTGCCTCCCCTCTGTTACAGAGCCCCCATACAATATACCATGTGGGCTTGCATAGGTTAGACCTATACCAGTCTGCATGGGTGAGAATGGATTAGTAAAAACTTTGGGGAGAAGGCTATGTAGCTTTTTGTTGCTGTTTTATACTTTTTAATGCAAAAAAAAAAAATATACATATATAACTGGCAGCAAGTGAGCGATAGGGCCTTTTCACATGCTCCAAGCAGGTGAGCAGTTATCACTTACTTCTTGTTTAGCCAGGAAGCAGCAGCACAAAAATCAGGTAATGGTTAATAGAGATGGCCCGAACGGTTTTGCCAGCGAACGGTTCCCGGCAAACTTCCGTGGTTTGCGTTCACAGAGAACCTCAAACTTCTCCGGAAGTTCGATTCGCCCCCATAGTGCATCATGAGGGTCAACTTTGACCCTCTACATCACAGTCAGCAGGCACATTGTAGCCAATCAGGCTACACTCCCTCCTGGAGCCCCCCCCCCCTATAAAAGGCAGGCAGTGTCAGGCTTTGGACTCACTCGTGTGCCTGCAGTAAATAGAGAAGGGAGAACTGCTGTGCAGAGACCTATAGGGAAAGCTTAGTTAGGCTCTTGTAGGCTTCTTAGCTTGCTCCTTGCTGATTCTTATTGCTAAAAAAGCACCCCTCAACAGCTCTTTTGAGAGCTAATCTTGTTTTGTGATCTTTTGTGTGTGTGTGTGTGTGTGTGTGTGTGTGTGTGTGTGTGTGTGTGTGTGTCCCACAGACACTTGGGTTGCATAGACAGCCTTAGTAATTCCTACTGTGTGTGCCACTGCCAGGCCCAACACATTCAGTGACTACCGGTGTGTGTGACAGGCGCACATTGTAATACCCATCACTGAATACCTACCTGTTGTTCACTTCAGTGCACCCACCTACCTACATGAGCGCACACAATTTCACTGTGCCTGTCCGGTACCTGTCTGTGTGTGACAGGTGCACATTGTAATACCCATCACTGCAAATACCTACCTGTTGTTTACTTCAGCGCACCCACCTACCTATGTGAGAGCATGCAGTGTGATATTTAATACCTCTAGTCACTGTACCTGTTCACAGTACGCGTGTGTGACAGGTGCAAATTTGTAATACCCATCACTGCATATACCTACCTGTTGTGTTCAGTGCTCCCACCTACCTACGTCAGTGCACGCAGTGTGATATACCAATCCGTGCATACCTGTTACCTGCACCTGTGTGACTGCACATTGTATTAGTCAAGTCACTGCATACCTTTCACTTCATCCCCCCCTGATATGGACAAAAACGGACAAAACAGGTAGAGGCAGAGGTAGAGGCAGACCCAGAGGAAGGCCACCCGGCAGGTCTGTGCGAGGTCGTGCTGATGTGATTTTGTGAGGCCCTGGACCAAAGTACAGTGCTCAGAAGAAGGCACGTCCCATCAACTCCCAAGATTGTCAGGACGTGGTTGACTATTTAACACAGAACACCTCATCTTCCGCAGCCACCAGCGCTACTACAAGCACCACATCCACTGCATTTGACACTTTGTAAGAGTTATTTGGTGGAGAAATCACTGATGCACAGCAATTATTGTTACAACAAGATGAATGCGCTAAGCAAGTTACACCACCTCATATGTCTGAGTTAGGTGACACTATGGACGTAACGTGTGAGGAGGAGGATGATGAAGTACCTGCTGTTGGTGCAGTTTTGGGGGTGTCTGAGGCAAGCGAAGCTGGGCAGGATGATTATGATGTTGACGATGATACGGATGCTACGTGGGATCCTAAGAGACAAGATGACCAAGGGGTCAGTTTAGAGGGGGATTCAGAAAGGAGTAGGAGGAGACGAGTTGCTGAAAGCAGCAGGGAGAGCTCGTCCTCAGAAACAGCTGGTGGCAGTGTCTGGCACCATGTATCATGACCTATGGACAGCCAGCCAACATGCCCTTCAATGTCAGCTGCTGATGCCATCATAGTGCCATCACCCCAGGGGGGCTCAGTGGTTTGGAATTGTTTTTAATGTGTCTGCCTCAGATCGGAGCAATGCCATCTGTTCTCTCTGCCTCAAAAAATTAAGCCGTGGAAAAGCCAACACCCACATAGGAACAACTGCCTTACGAAGGCACATGCAGAAAAGGCACAAACTGCAATGGGAAGAGCACCTGAGCAAAAGCAGCACACAAAATAATAGCCACCCTTCTTCTCCTCTTCCTCCTTCAGGTGCAGCATCTTCAGCCGCTTTCTCCCTTGCACCTTCACAGCCACCCTCCTCCACTCCGCCTCTGACCTTAGGCGGTTCCTGCTCCTCTGCCCACAGTAGCCAGGTGTCTATGAAGGAAATCTTTGAGCGGAAGAAGCCAATTTCTGGCAGTCACTCCCTTTCCCGGCGTTTGACAGCTGGCTTGGCGGAAATGTTACCTCGCCAGCTGTTACCATACCAGCTGGTGGACTCTGAGGCCTTCCGTAAATTTTTGGTCATTGGGACACCACAGTGGAAGATACCAGGCCACAATTATTTCTCTAAAAAGGCGATAACCAAACTGTACCGTGAAGTGGAGAGGCAAGTGGTGTCATCTCTGGCACACAGCATTGGGTCAAGGGTCCATCTGACCACGGATGCCTGGTCTGCCAAGCATGGTCAGGACAGGTACATTACTTACACAGTCCATTGGGTCAACCTGGTGACTGCTGACAAGCAGGGAGTATGTGGCTGTGCAGCGGACCAACTTGTGACACCTCCACGGCTTGCAGGCAGGCCTCTTGCCACCTCCTCTCCTCCTGCTACATCCTCTTCACTGTCGTCATCCTCCTACTCCTTGGCTGAATGGCAGTTCAACTCTACTGGTGCTGCAATCTCCTCTCCAGCTACACACCCCCAGCTCCCCAGGGCCTATGCTGCATGCCAGGCAGGTACGACGGTGTCACGCAATCTTAGACATGTCTTGCCTCAAAGCGGAGAGTCACACTGGAGCAGCTCTCCTGGCTGCTCTTAAAAAACAGATGGATCAGTGGCTGACCCCGCACCAGCTGGAGATCGGCAACATGGTGTGTGACAACGGCAGCAATCTCATTTCCGCTTTGAATTTGGGAAAGCTGACACATGTACCCTGCATGGCACATGTGCTGAATCTAGGCTTAAAGGAAGTCCTGAAGCAGGCCAGGAAGGTGTGTGGGCATTTCAGGCGGTCTTACATGGCCATGGCACACTTTGCCGATATTCAGCGGAGAAACAAGTTGCCAGTGAGACGCCTGATTTACGATAGCCCGACTCACTGGAATTCGACCCTCCTTATGTTCTCTCGCCTGCTAGAACAGGAGAAAGCCGTCACCCAGTACCTAGGGATGATCAGAAAGAGGAAATTCCATTCCATGGGAATTCCGGAATTCCGCCAGCGGTAAATTCCGTAACGGTTACATTTCCACGGAATTTTGCAGATTTCTGCGGAATTCCGCATTCCGGCAGAAAAATTTAAGTAATCGCAATTGAAACCTTGTTTATGCTAAATAGTAGCCCATGGGCCTAGTGGCTATTCCACCGGTCATTTTTTATTTTTTTTATTTTTTTCTATTTTTTTTTGGCAGCAGGAGGTGAGGCTTAAGCCATGGGACCTAGCGGTGGACCCATGGCGGTGGTTTTGATGCCACAGGAGGTGTCGCGTAAGCCATGGGCAGAGGTGCTTCTAAAGACAGACAGTACAGCAAATTTCCTAGGGCACTGAGCAGTCTGGGAAGCGCATTCCAGGTAAAAAAAAAGTTTATTTTACTGAAAACTAAGGGTTCGGAGAAAAACTTTCTATTCTGTGCACAAGGGTTCTGATGACTGCAACTGCTGGCTGAGCCATTGGATAAGGAGTTTTGTAGACAGAGATTTGCACCAAGTCCCTTTTCATTGTTATCTGGCGATCTCCTGCTCTGTGCACTTCTACTGTCCTGCCCCTCCCTGTGTGGGAGAGGAAAAGTAAACACAGCAGAAGAGCATGTCTGTTGGTGGAGGTAATAACAAGGCATGCAAGACATGCCAGGAGTGCAGAGCTCCAGCTAGAGAAAATCAATCCCCAGACAGTTAAGTTACTTGGCACTGACCATCCCCCCTGCCATGCCATTTGTCCTTTGCAGCACTAGGGACATTTGTATTTCCTCACCCGATCACCTGAATGTGATGGCTTCCAGACTGATAAGGTGCTGTGTGAATTGCAGGACAACTAGCTAAATTAAAAGCTTTAGTCACTGATTGAGCACACAAAAGGTTAAATTCTGGCTGCAGCTCAGGGAGGGGGAAGCACAGCGGGAGACCAGGTCATCAGGATGTCAATAGAGTGACTTGCTCTATAAGGTGCTGCTCAGGCTGCCTATTCCTTGACCAAATCATAGACTGCAGTGCACACTGGGGAACTACAGGTGCCAGCATGTCCTACTGTGATTATGTATGTGTCATGTATGGAATTATAGTTCATTTTCACAAAGAAATGCTGGTAATTGTAGATGTCCCAGTGGTTTATAAGGTTCTTACAAAGGTACAATAATGGATAATTGTTCATATACAAGTGATAATTAAGTATTTCTATAGCACTGACATCTCCTGCAGCACTTTACAGAGTACATAGTCATGTCACTGACTGTCCTCAGAGGAGCTCACAATCTAATCCTATTATAGTCATAGTCTAATGCCCTACCATATTATTGTTATGTGCTAATATAGCAGTGACAACTTCTGCAGCACTTCACAGAGTACATAGTCATGTCACTGACTGTCATCAGAGGAGCTCACAATCTAATCCTACCGTAGTCATAGTCTAATGTCCTACCATATTATTATTATGTATTTATATAGCACTGACATCTTCTGCAGCACTTTATAGAGTACATAGTCATGTCACAGACTGTCCTTAGAGGGGCTCACAATCGAATCCTATCATGGTCTAATGTCCTACCATATTATAATTCTGTATTTATATAGCAGTGACATCTTCTGCTGCACTTTACAGAGTACATAGTCATGTCACTGACTGTCCTCAGAGGAGCTGACAATCTAATCCCTACCACAGTCATATTCTAATGTCCTCCCAAATTATTATAATTATGTATTTATATAGCGCTTACAGATTCTGCAGCACATTACAGAGTACATAGTCATGGTACTGACTGTCCTCAGTGGATCTCACAATCTAATCCTACCATATTCATAGTGTAATGTCCTACCATGTTATCATTATGTATTTATATAGCACTGACATCTTCTGCAGCACTGTACAGAGTACATAGTCATGTCACTGACTGTCCTCAGATGAGCTCACAATCTAATCCTACCGTAGTCATAGTCTAATGTCCTACCATATTATTATTATGTATTTATATAGCACTGACATCTTCTGCGGCACTTTATAGAGTACATAGTCATCATGTCACATAACTGTCCTCAGAGGGGCTCACAATCTAATCCTATCATGGTCTAATGTCCTACCATATTATAATTCTGTATTTATATAGCAGTGACATCTTCTGCTGCACTTTACAGAGTACATAGTCATGTCACTGACTGCCCCCAGAGGAGCTGACAATCTAATCCCTACCACAGTCATAGTCCAATGTCCACCCAAATTATTATAATTATGTATTTATATAGCGCTTACAGATTCTGCAGCACATTACAGAGTACATAGTCATGGTACTGACTGTCCTCAGTGGATCTCACAATCTAATCCTATTATAGTCATAGTCTAATGCCCTACCATATTATTGTTATGTGCTAATATAGCAGTGACAACTTCTGCAGCACTTTACAGAGTACATAGTAATGTCACAGACTGTCCTCAGAGGAGCTCACAATCTAATCCCTGCCATAGTTAAAGTCTAATATTTTCAATATAGGATTGTTTTGGGGGAAACCAGTTAACTTGTTAGTGTGTTTTAGGGATGTTGGGGAATATAAAGTGCCTAAATGAATTCCTGGGGAAGATAGTAACTTCATGCAGATTTTGCACTAACCAATGTTCAAACCTAGGACTCAGCACTATAATACAATAGTGCTATCCAGTACGCCTCTATTCTGCTCATATCTATCTGTTCATGCATGTCATCAATTCTGACCTTCTACCACCCTTCCTCCCTCCATTCTACTTCTCTTACACTACCAACACACTGTGCTTATTTCAAGAATGGGTAATGAATTACTAAACTATTGTACCATCTGACTATGTCAATCCTTCAATGTCATGATATACCCACTCCAATCCTATCCTAACAGGCGGTAACATATCTGCATATCCCATAATGTTTGTGAAAAAGTGTTCTGGAATCAGGGGCACCTGATCCACCAGGCCATACAGGCTGTCACCTGGAGCAATGTGCGGGGGAGGGGGGAGTGACTGGGCCACCCCCTAGCCAGATGGTGTGTCCTTCCAGTTGGTCCCAGTTGGTAAACTGGCTTGCGCCATCTGATAGACGCAGCACCAGTTCACCTGTTGGCCGCAGCCAGCGGAGTCTGTGGCAGGCAGAGCAGGGTAGGGTGCTGCATTACGATTATTTTCCAGTGAAACGCAGCCACATCACGATTATTTTCATAGGGAGGCACCACAAGCGGGAGGATGGGGGAGCGTGTCGGGGCACCATGGGGGGCGGGCAACACAGGTTTTCTCGCCTTGAGTGCCAAGATGGCTAGAGGCGCCCCTGGCCATGGGGTTCCACGGCGGTCATTATAAGTGTGGTTTGGAGCCGCAGGAGTTGTCGTGTAAGCCATGGGACCTAGCTGTGGTCCCATGGTGGTCGTTTTGACGCCGCAGGAGGTGTCGCTTAAGCCATGGGACCTAGCGGTGGTCCCATGGCGGTAGTTTCGACACCGCAGGAGGTGTCGCGTAAGCCTTGGGGTTCCACAGCAGTCATTATAAGTGTGGTTTGGAGCCGCAGGAGTTGTCGCGTAAGCCATGGGTCCTAGCGGTGGTCCCATGGCGGTGGGTTTGGGGCCGCTGGAAGTGTTGCGTAAGCTTTGGGACCTGGCGGTGGTTTTGGTGCTGCAGGAGGTGTCGTGTAAGCTTTGGGGCCTGGCGGTGGTTCCATGGCGGTCGTTTGGGCGTCAGGAGGTGTCGCGTAGGCTATGGGACCTATACAAAATGGTTGGGATAGCTGAGATAGCTAGGGAGCTGGTTGCTAACATAGGATTGATTTGCTTTTGTTAAGACTGTAATTGGTGCTGAAATAATTCCGATTTTCATGCACAAATCCGTTTGGTTGGTTTTTGTAAGCCTCTAATTGGTGCAGAAATTCCTATTTGCATGCAGAAATCGGGTTGTTTTCACTTTAAGGGGCTTCCTTGTGATTGGCGTACAAAAATACGCATTCCGGGGGAATTACGCATACCAATTCAGGAATTCTGTCGGAAATGTATCGCAATTCCAAATTCTGGCCGGAATGGCAGAAACCGGAATTCCGCGAAATGCGGTGATCATCCCTAACCTCTACAGGAGAAAGCTGTCACCCAGTATCTCTACAACTACAGCAGAAGGACACAATCTGGGGAGATGGGAATGTTCTGGCCCAACAACTGGACACTCATGCGAAATGCATGCAGGCTCATGCGGCCGTTTGAGGAGGTGACCAACCTGGTGAGTCGCAGTAAAGGCACCATCAGCGACTTGATCCCGTACGCTTACTTCCTGCAGCGTGCTGTGCGTAGAGTGGTGGATCAAGCTGTGGAGGAGTGTGAACAGGAACAGTTACAGGAGGAAGCGTTGTGGGATCAATTCTCACCAGAACCAGATGTTTGCTCAACAATTGCGGCAGCACAGAGGGCGGAGGAGGAGGAGGAAGAGTCGTGTGGGGAAGAGGAGTCAGACTCGGATGATGAGGAAGGTGTTTCTGAGGAGGAGGAGGCAGAAGAACAACCGCAGCAGGCATCGCAGGGGGCTTGTGCTGCTCAACATTCCCGTGGTATTGTTCGTGGCTGAGGGGAGGAGGAGGACTTACCTGATGTTACTGAGGAAGAGCAAGAAGAGATGGATAGTGCATCCAAATTTATGCAGATGGCGTCTTTCATGCTGTTCAGCCTGTTGAGGGACCCCCGTATAAAAAGACTCAAGGGGAATGAGCTGTACTGGGTGGCCACGCTACTAGACCCTCGATATAGGCACAAAGTGGCGGAGATGTTTTCAAATCACCAGAAGGCAGAAAGGATGCAGCACTTGCAGAGCAAGCTGGCAACTATGCTTTACAATGCGTTTAAGGGTGATGTCACAGTACAACGCAATAAAGGTACCACTGCCAGTAATCCTTCTCCCATGTCCATGCAGGCAAGGACAGGACGCTCCAGCGATCTCATGGTGACGTTGGACATGCAGAGATTCTTTAGTCCAATGCCTCACCTTAGCCCTTCCAGATCCACCCTCCACCAACGCCTCGACCGGCAGGTAGCTGACTACCTGGCCTTAAGTGTGGATGTAGACACTGTGAGCAAAAATGAACCCTTGGACTACTAGGTGCGCAGGCTTGACCTGTGGCCAGAGCTGTCACAATTTGCCATCCAACTTCTGTCTTGCCCTGCCTCAAGCGTCCTGTCAGAAAGGAACTTCAGTGCAGCTGGAGGCATTGTCACTGGGAAGAGAAGTCACCTAAGTCACAAAAGTGTTCAGTACCTGACCTTTATCAAAATGAATGAGTCATGGATCCTGGAGGGTTACTGCCCGCCCAAAGACTAAGTCAGTCCCCACACACATCATCTCTGCATGCACGCTGTGTGACTGCCTGCCCCAAGACTAAGTCGCTCTCCACACAGCACCTCTGCTTGCAGGCCGCTTGACTGTCTTCTCCGCCACCACCAACAGGGTCCAGGACTCCAGGTGGATTCCTGAAATTTTAAGGCCGCTGCTAGCCGCTATACTACTTTTTCTGGTGCGTGTACATGCCTGCCTAATTTTTCTGGCTGCACTGCCAGAATTTTTCTGGCTGCACTGCAGCTGCAACAACAAAACAAAAGGCATGTACATGTGCCAATTCCCCTTCGTGATCATTACCTTGCCGCGGCCAAGGGGCTTGCGTATCACAATGAAGCAATGACCGACGGCGATATGAGTGTCTCGGGGGGGAGACACACCCAAGATAAGGTAGTTGCTTCATTGTGGACAGACCAAATTTGATCAGCTGGACAGTCACTGTTGTTCTGTCATTGAGCTACCTCAGCCTGCCAGCCAACGACCATATGGGCTTGAAAACCGCTATCGCCTGCACTCTCGCCATGGTGCGCACCAGTCCAGCACGGCCGTCACAACACAAACAGCTGTTTGCGGTGCGTTACACAGTGAGTTTGGTGTGTCAGTGTGAAGCAGTACTCTAATTACACTCCCTGATTGATGTATACACATGCAAGATGTTTTAAAGCACTTTAGGCCTGCAATTTAGCATTCAATGGGATTTCTGCCCTTAAAACGCTGCTTTGCGTCAAATCCAGATTTTTCCCCGGGACTTTTGGCATCTATCCCACTCATCCATGTAAAAACTCAGATGTGAAACCCCTTGAAACATCTTTTCCATCACTTTTGTGGCCAGCATAAGTGTTTCTAGTTTTCAAAGTTCGCCTCCCCATTGAAGTCTATTGCGGTTCGCGAACCGAAAATCAGAGGTTCGGGCCATCTCTAATGGTTAAGCCTGCTGATTTTTGGAGAGTTCTGCAATTGCACAGAGCCTGTAGTTTGTGATCATAAGACAGCGCAAAACCCAAAACCTTACCCTAGCAAAATAAAATATATAAATATGCACCTGCCTAATAAGATAATCCCTTTCCCCTCCTGGGAACACATTACCCCTTTAAACTAGAGCTCTGTAAAGTAGAGAACACAGGGCTATAGGCAGGGGAATTGTATACCTGGGCCAGCTCTTGAGTAATACCCGACTAACGCCTTTTTGTTTTACTTTAAAACCAATACCCTCTAACTCTCATACACTACTTAAAGCTTTGAAAGTACAATTTCCCCTTGGCCTTCCCTCACTGGCACTTCTCTGCTTATTGAATCCATCAAAGATGGCCGAATTAACACCACATCGGCTGGTTATACTCACTATTTGCTGAACATATAGCAGACCCAGTTGTGGAGGGTGCAATGTGAAAAGAGGGTGCAACTTGAATTATAACTAGACTCCAAAAATGGGAAGACTTCTTGCTCACTACTAGACAAGTGTCACCTTGTCAGAGACCACCTCACTCAATTATTTGTTCTTCATCAATGCTATCTTACACTAGAGATGTCGCGAATCTCCGATTTTCGGTTCGCGAACCTCCGCGAAAGGTTCGGTTCACAAAAAAGAAAAAATTCTGACACCTAGAAAAATGATGCAAAACATGTTTCAAAGGCTCTAATACCTGGAGGCAGACATGATTGAGTGAAATACACATCAAATGTCCCAGGCTAACATCTAGGTTTCACACAGACCGCTATTTTAGTCCTCCTCCCTCCACCCTCCTACCTTTCTACCTATTCCCTCCTACCGGAGGGAGGAGGGTCTCATCTGCCAGGGAATTCCAGTATTTAAAAAAACAGCTTATATACCATGATAGGGATTTGAACCCAGGCCTCAGTGTATGGTAGGCAACTAACATATTCATTGTACCACCAACACTAGTAGCTGAAAGTAGCTGAAAGTAGCTGAAAGTAGCTGAAAGTAGCCTAGCATGTACCATTTATGCTTAATGCAAGAGAAAAATTAGACAAGACATATAACATTTATATCACACTTTTCTCCTGGCAGACTCAAAGCACCAGAGCTGCAGCCACTAGGGCACACTCTATATAGGCAGTAGCACAGATATGTAGCCAGACATGGCCTTGTATTTTGTGTTCAACAGTTGTCAAGAGAAAAATTAGACAAAATAGCAGTGTTAGGAAGACTTGCCTAAGGTCTCCTACTGAATAGGTGCTAGCTTACTGAACAGACAGAGACAAGATTCAAACTCTGGTCTCCTGTGTCAGAGGCAGAGCCATTCACCATTACACCATTACACCATGCAGCCACTGCTTACAGACATGTAGCCAGACATGGCCTTGTATTTTGTGTTCAACAGTTGTCACAAGAAAAATTAGACAAGATAGCAGTGTTAGGAAGACTTGCCTAAGGTCTCCTACTGAATTGGTGCTGGCTTACTGAACAGACAGAGACGAGATTCGAACTCTGGTCTCCTGTGTCAGAGGCAGAGCCATTCACCATTACACCATGCAGCCAGACATGGCCTTGTGCTTTGTGTTCAACAGTTGTCACGAGAAAAATTAGACAAGATAGCAGTGTTAGGAAGACTTGCCTAAGGTCTCCTACTGAATAGGTACTGGCTTACTGAACAGGCAGAGACGAGATTTGAACTCTGGTCTCTTGTGTCAGAGGCAGAGCCCTTCACCATTACACCATGCATCCACTGCTTACAGATCTGTAGCCAGGCATGGCCTTCTCTTTTGTGTTCAACAGTTGTCCAAAGAGAACCTCAGATAGCCAGGTAGATTCATCTCTCTCTCTCTCTCTCTCTCTCTCTCTCTCTCTCTCTCTCTCTCTCACTCTCTCTTTCTCTCTCTCTCTCTCTCTCTCTCTCTAGTAGGGATGGTCACCGCTTTCCGTGGAATTGTATTTTGAGCATAAATGGATTGAGCATAAATGGTACATGCTAGGCTGGCTTCAGCATGTAGTGTTGGTGAGAGAGAGAGAGAGGGAGAGAGAGAGAGAGAGAGAGAGAGAGAGAGAGAGAGAGAGAGAGAGAGAGAGAGAGAGGGATGAATCTACCTGGCTATCTGGGGTTCTCTTTGGACAACTGTTGAACACAAAATACAAGGCCATGTCTGGCTACATGTCTGTAAGCAGTGGCTGCATGGTGTAATGGTGGATGGCTCTGCCTCTGACACAGGAGACCAGAGTTTGAATCTTGTCTCTGTCTGTTCAGTAAGCCAGCACCTACTCAGTAGGAGACCTTAGGCAAGTCTTCCTAACACTGCTATCTTGTCTAATTTTTCTCTTGACAACTGTTGATCACAAAATACAAGGCCATGTCTGGCTACATGTCTGTAAGCAGTGGCTGCATGGTGTAATGGTGAATGGCTCTGACACAGGAGACCAGAGTTCGAATCTTGTCTCTGTCTGTTCAGTAAGCCAGCACCTATTCAGTAGGAGACCTTAGGCAAGTCTTCCTAACACTGCTATCTTATCTAATTTTTTCTCTTGACAACTGTTGAACACAAAATACAAGGCCATGTCTGACTACATATCTGTGCTACTGCCTATAGAGTGTGCCCTAGTGGCTGCAGCTCTGGTGCTTTGAGTCTGCCAGGAGAAAAGTGTGATATAAATGTTATGTGTCTTGTCTAATTTTTCTCTTGCATTAAGCATAAATGGTACATACTAGGCTACTTTCAGCTACTTTCAGCTACTTTCAGCTACTTTCAGCTACTTTCAGCTACTTTCAGCTACTTTCAGCTAGTAGTGTTGATGGTACAATGGATATGTTAGTTGCCTACCATACACTGAGGCCTGGGTTCAAATCCCTATCATGGTATATAAGCTGGTTTTTGAAATACTGGAATTCCCTGGCAGATGAGACTCCTCCTCCCCCTGGTAGGAAGGAGGAGGGAGGAACCCACAAACAGGCTAATTAAAAACTCCCTAGCAGAGTGTGTAGCAGCTGTCCCTTAACTAATTAGTGTAGGCAGTATAAGGACCTTACTTGGAGGAGGAGGAGGAGGAGGATGGGTGGGTGGGCCTCCAGCATTGAGAGCAGTGTGTATGGCAATAATGTGTCTGCTGGCTGTAATATAAAGAGTCAAAGTTTTGCTCAATAGAGCTTTATGGGGCGAATCGAACTTCCGGGAAAGTTCGCGTTTGGTAGGCGAACGCGAACCCCCGAAGTTCGCCTGGAACAGTTCGCAACATCTCTATGTTACACCTGCCCATATTTCTAAATTTTCCCACTCTGCCTCTAACCTATGCCCCAAATGTACCACACTCAAACCTTTTTAATACTTATTGTGCCAATGACTCCCAGTTGTCTAAAGAAGTTGTTGATTTCTTACATGATTGTATGGGCACTCCTGTTCCTCTGGATATTAAAGAGGAACTGTAACCAAGGTTTGAACTTCATCCCAATCAGTAGCGATACTGCCTTTCCCATAAAAAATATTTACCTTTTTTTCAAACGGATCATCAGGGGGCTCTGTATGGCTGATATTGTGGTGACCCCCCCCCCCCCCCCACACACACACACACACACACACACACGCACACACAGTGTCAGCATCTAGGTAATGACTTCACACTATGAAAGCCTTGTTGCATTGTGGGAAATAACAGCTGTTTTCAACTGCCATAAAAGCAGCATCTCCTTTCACAGACATCACCTGCCAGTAGTTAATACTGTATTTTCTTCTTAAGTAATTTAAAGAGAAATTGCAGCTTTTAACCCTTTGACTACCACTGATGAGATGAATCTTGGCAAGACTGTATCCTGCCTTTACATCTTTTCTAGGTTGTCAGAAGTAGGGTTGGTCAACGAGATGCAAATAATTTCAATATGATGTAGGATAATGCATTTTTTAATGCAAATATATGCAAGTAGAATATCAACGAATGGAATTTTAGCTCGGTGGATTTTAAATGGACCCTTTTTAAGCTGCATGAATTTTTAATCAAAATTTGCATAATCCTGTATCAACTTGAAGTGATCTAATTGGCCATACCTAGTAGGAAGGTTAAAACTAGCTAGTGACAGCAACAGCCACTAACGTAATGGTGTTGGAGCAGGGGTTGCTAGTTCTGGATCTTGCTTCTGGAGGGGTAATTTAGGACAACTACAAGCAGTGTGCACAGCAAAGAATTTTAGATTGATAACTTACCTGTCCAGTCAGTGTGCTCCTCCTACCTTCCTGCTCCTGAGTAGAGTTGGGCCGAACGGTTCGCCTGTGAACGGTTCCATGCGAACTTCAGTGGTTCGCGTTCGGGTCCTGCAGGCGAACTTTTGCGGAAGTTCGGTTCGCCCCATAATGCACCATGAGGGTCAACTTTGACCCTCTACATCACAGTCAGCAGGCCCAGTGTAGCCAATTAGGCTACACTAGCCCCTGGAGCCACTCCCCCCTAATAAAAGGCAGGCAGCGGCGGCCATTACGCTCACTCGTGTGCCTGCGTTAGTGAGAGTAGGGCGAGCTGCTGCAGACTGTCTCTCATAGGGAAAGATTAGTTAGGCTTAGCTTGTTCCTGACTGCATACCTGTTCTGTTCAGTGAGCCCACCATACCTGTTCTGTTCAGTGAGCCCACTGGATACCTGCATACCTGTTCAGTGAACCTGCCACTGCATACCTGTTCTGTGAACCCACCACTGCATACCTGTACTGTGAACCCACCACTGCATACCTGTTCAGTGAACCCACCACTGCATACCTGTTCAGTGAACCCACCACTGCATACCTGTTCAGTGAACCTGCCACTGCATACCTGTTCTGTGAACCCACCACTGCATACCTGTACTGTGAACCTACCACTGCATACCTGTTCAGTGAACCCACCACTGCATACCTGTTCAGTGAACCTGCCACTGCATACCTGTTCTGTGAACCCACCACTGCATACCTGTACTGTGAACCCACCACTGCATACCTGTTCAGTGAACCCACCACTGCATACCTGTTCAGTGAACCTGCCACTGCATACCTGTTCTGTGAACCCACCACTGCATACCTGTTGTGTTCAGTGAACCCGCCACTGTATACCTGTTCAGTGAACCTGCCACTGCATACCTGTTCTGTGAACCCGCCACTGTATACCTGTTCTGTTCAGTGAACCCGCCACTGCATACCTCTTCTGTTCAGTGAACCCGCCACTGTATACCTGTTCTGTTCAGTGAACCTGCCACTGCATACCTGTTCTGTGAACCCACCACTGCATACCTGTACTGTGAACCCACCACTGCATACCTGTTCAGTGAACCCACCACTGCATACCTGTTCTGTTCAGTGAACCCGCCACTGCATACCTGTTCTGTTCAGTGAGCCTGTCACTGTATACCTGTTCTGTTCAGTGAGCCTGCCACTTTATACCTGTTCTGTTCAGTGAACCCACCACTGCATACCTGTTCAGTGAACCTGCCACTGCATACCTGTACTGTTCAGTGAACCCGCCACTGCATACCTGTTCTGTTCAGTGAACCCGCCACTGTATTCCTGTTCAGTGAACCCGCCACTGCACTCTCGCCATGGTGCGCACCAGTCCAGCACGGCCGTCACTACACAAACAGTTGTTTGCGGTGCGTTACACAGTGAGTTTGGTGTGTCAGTGTGAAGCAGTACCTTAATTACACTACCTGATTGATGTATACACATGCAAGATGTTTTAAAGCACTTTAGGCCTGTCATTTAGCATTCAATGTGATTTCTGCCCTTAAAACGCTGCTTTGCGTCAAATCCAGATTTTTTCCTGGGGACTTTTGGCATGTATCCCACTCCTCCACCTGGGGGTCCAGGTGTTAGACCCCTTGAAACATCTTTTCCATCACTTTTGTGGCCAGCATAATTTTTTTTCAAAGTTCGCATCCCCATTGAAGTCTATTGCGGTTCGCGAACTTTTACGCGAACTGAACCTTACGCGGAAGTTCGCGAACCCGGTTCGCGAACCTAAAATCGGAGGTTCGGCCCCACTCTACTCCTGAGGGCATCCTATCTCAATAGCAACACGCAGCAGTGTTTCTGCTCTTGTGACGCAGTGGTTCTTGATGCCTTTTCATATATGACAGTGTCACAGGTGGTGAGAGTATAGGGAGCAGCATCAGGATAGATAAGTAATAGTAGCCACATTGTATCCCCCCCCTCCCTCCCCCTTGCAATGCAGAGTGCACAGGGGAATGCGGGTAAGAACTGAAGGCCCTAAATAACTACCTAATTCTACTAACTGTGGGCCCAGTGAAGGCGCCCTCAAAGGGGTGAGCAGAGGCGCAGGTCCCAACTGTCAATTATGTGCCCGCTAACTACCCCCCTGGCCATCCTGTTATATGGGCACCCTAAACTGCACAGTCAGGATTACAGTGTAATGGAGAAGTAACATTTACCTGCACTCCACTGAGATGATTTCCTGTCAGGCTTCTCTTCAGCATCCTGTCTCCATCTTGAGCAACCTCTTTAATCATGTGAGCCACTAGCATGTTTTATCGAGATGTATTAAAGGACCAAGCCTCATGCTCACTCTGTCATCTCAGCCATCCAATTTGCAAGCTAATTAAGATGATTAACAACTTGGGGTACTATTTTCTATAAATCACAGCTACATTGTGGCCTGGGCAGGAAATTTTCACATTTGCCCTGGCAATTGTAGCCACAGCAGGTGTACTAAGCTTAAGAAAACTGCAATGTTTATTGGATTATCAAAAAAAAAAAAAAAAAAAAGCGAATGGCTTAAAAAGTTGCTTGGCAGTTGCATCAGGTGACTCATCGTCTCAAATCACTTATGTGTAGTGTGTAAGCAACTGCTGGTTTATGCAATAGGATCCTTGGATTGAGTGTCACCCGATCCAACTCCAAAGCAACTATTTATGCCATGGAGCACATAGTCTTAATAAGGAGACCTCACGTGGTTATGAAACGTTGGCTTTATGGTTTTTGATAATGTAATAAACATTGAAATCAACAAGGAGATATCATTTATTACATAGAATGATTCTCAGCCAGGACAAAACCTGTGTTGACTTTGTATGTT
This sequence comes from Hyperolius riggenbachi, assembly GCF_040937935.1. Classification (NCBI taxonomy): domain Eukaryota; kingdom Metazoa; phylum Chordata; class Amphibia; order Anura; family Hyperoliidae; genus Hyperolius; species Hyperolius riggenbachi. Next base: position 228,791,919 of record NC_090651.1, on the reverse strand, counting down.
CTCTTTGAATTTATGTGGAGTTTTTCTGGTCACTTCAGTTTCCTCTCATATCCCCCAAACTCCCTTGTAGATTAAATAACCTCCTAAGAAACTGCTTCTATCTTAAAGGATACATGAGAGAAAATAAAAGATGCTGACTTACTTACCTGGGGATTTCTCCAGCCCCTTGAAGTCTCTGTGTTCCTTGTCACAGCTACGATGGCAGCCACTCTTCTGCGGTCCCCTCTGTAGCTGTCGCTGGTCTACTTACCTGGGGTTACTTCCAGCTGCTTGAAGTGTTTGTCTCCCTCATTGTAGCTCCTCTGGCAGCCACTCTTCGGTGGTCCTGGCAGCTTTTCCGCAGAACGTTCCCGGCCACATGAGCGCTGCCCCGAGTAGCGCATGTGGAGAAGCCCCCGACTTGTCCAGATCGGCGGCTGCTACAGAGGGGAGTCCTGGGGAGAAAATTGCTGTGCAAATGTTAGCGGCAGTGCTTTAATTTGTTAATTTTTTTAACAATAATAAATCAGGCTCATATTAGCCTACATGGTACTTTACTACTTATTGCTTGTTCATCTTTATTTTAGTTACCACAGATAATATTTTAAGATGAAATCTACAACCTTTCATAGTCTCCTTTACAACAATCTTTTTATTCTTTTTCTGAGCCAGATAAAAAAAAAAATACAGGTTCTCTGGACAAAGAAAGCCTGTAATGTCACCATTAATTTAACAACCAGGTCGTTCTTCCTCCAGCTGGTAGATTCCTGTCTAAATGATCTGCTTTAGAAGGTCACTTGTTAACCTGTAAGTGAGGAAACTCCAGGTCACAAAGTGTTTAATGCATTGCAGAGCTCATTGTCATAGCTGAATGTGTAAGTGCCAGCCAGCTGCACGGACTGGCAATTTGTTCCATGTCGACATAAATGAGAGACTCAGTGATATACTTAAGCTGGGAGCTAGTTCATTGTCAGATGTAGGTGAGATGTACAAAGCTATTATTTTTGTTTTATAGAGACACACTTTGCTCATTTTAAGACCTCAGTTTCAGTATAAGTGCTAGATTGTTTTAGAATTATGAGGTGTTTAACCCGGGCTACCTGCACTATTCAATGAGGAAGCTACTATGTGAAGATAGGATTTTAACTGTTCACAGAATTGCTTTGAGGCAGTCAAGCGCAGTTAACGGAAACCCGAGGTGAGAGTGTTATGGAGGCTGCCATATTTATTTCCTTTTATACAATACCAGTTGCCTGGCAGCCCTCCATATCCTGTGTGCCTAATACTTTTAGCCATAGACTCTGAACAATCATATGCAGATCAGGTACTTTAACTCAGCATATTAGCCATATGCTTGCTCAAGGGTTTTGACCCAGACACTGCGCATGCCAGAAGATCAACAGAGCTGCCAGGCAACTGGCATGGTTTATAAGGAAATAAATATGGCAGCCTCCATTTCACTATCACTTCAGGTGTGCTTTAAAGAGGAACTGTAGTGAAAATTAGGAATAATTTTTTTTTTTATTATAATATTCATATAGAAATTATTTAGTCAGTGTTTGCCCATTGGAAAATTGTTGCCCATTGTTGTAAATCCTAATTTACATGCTGACATTTATCACAGATGGCAACATATTTAGTAATGTCAGGTTCAGCTATGCAGAATGTTTGTTTCTGAGAATTCTAAAGCCAGTGAAAATAATGCCTGGCCACCCAGAATGCTCTGAGAGGAGAATTCTGCATAGCTAGACAGCCTAGGCTAAGCATCACTGGAAGGGCGGAGCTACACACCGATATACAGCAATATTTAGATATAGGAAGTGTTTTTTGATGCTGAATCCTGAATAATTTACTGGATTCTACTATATGTCACTACAGTGCCACTTTCAAAGATGCTGAATACCCAAGTCACCATCAAGGCCATAGTGCAAAGAGTAGTGTAGTGCTGGTCAAATAGCTTATTGTTCGATTTGACGGCCATTCGATCAAACAGGTCCGCCATTAAAGTCAATGGTGCCAAAATTTTCTGTTAATAGCAAACCCCCACACATGCTAGAATCACCTAAAAGTGGGATCAAGAAAAAAAGACCTTGAAGTTTTTGAGAAAATTGTTTTTTAAAGAGGGCAGGGGGATGACATTTGCTGTTGTGCAATTGAATGCATATTTTCAGAGCTATGTGTTATAAACTGTTCTAATCACCTTTTTCCGGCACCAGCAACTTTTTATAGTTGCGTCTCACGGACTGTGAGATAACTTGACTCTCAACACAGCAAGCAGGAGATAGACTTTCTCAGGCTTCTTCAATATTCACGTTATTTATTCAGGAAACAGAAATACAGATAGATACAGTTCATCATATCCTAGCCACGCCAATCTTCATGTTGCGTTACAAGCTTCTTGATTAAACTTCCTGCTGAAGTCAATCAGGTACCTTCTTTCTAACCTACGTTACACTAGACTACCTATGTACAGCATACATTATATCAGATTACATATAGAATGAAAAATACTTAGAGGTTCCAGTCAGTATTGACGCATGATAGCAGGAATCAGAGAGAGAGCCCCTTTTCCAGCTCGTCCGGCTATTAATACCGACTAGGAAAGAGTTAACTGTGATCTCATCTTCGCCATCCCCTAGATCAGACTATTGGTGGACCCCCTCGTGGTGTCATCATACACACCTACTCGATTAATATTCAATGAGGCTTTTGACATATATACACGAATTTCGGTATTTAGTAAATATGGCTGATGTTTATTGTTCTAGTGGTGTATATGCACAGGTCAGGGAGACCTGTGGCCTTGTCCATAGAACAGCTTCTTGGTATGTTCTGGTTCTGCTGACAGAACTGCAGATTTTCTCTCTAAGAGAAAATCCCCTTAAAGGGCAGGTCTGCTCCCCAAGCCTTTTTGACTAACTCAGTCCAAATAACTGAGGCCTACTTAAATTATAACAATCCCCCCTAAAAAGGCTTGACCCGCAGATCCCAGCTTCTGAACTCACCAGTACCTGGTTTCTTTTCTTTAGGTTTCACTTTTCGATGTTCGTGCTCACACAACTTCTCTGCTCTAGGCAGTTATCCCTGGAAGAGAGAGAGCAAGACCTCTTGGTCTTCCTGTAACCAGGCTCTCTGGGGAGGCCCTACTTCTAAGTCCCTCTATACCACATGCTCAGCATTTGCGTCACTTGCGTATCACTCACAAACTTGCATGACCACAGAAAAGTGAAACTCGTTTGGTTGTTACACAACGGAGCAGTGCCAGGTGCCTTCTAAAAGAGCGCCTTTATACAATCAGCTCCATCACCGGTACTACTAAACCTATACCCGTAACCCTGTATATCCCTTAATTTAAAAATATTGGTTCATGAGATTGTTTATGAGGCACCAATCTCTTGACCAGGTTAATTTGTTCTACGTAATTTTAACACACAACCTCACCTGGATAATGATGCCTAAAGTTGTCATCCCCATCCAGACGACCAGTGGGTGTAGGAAGAACTTTTGACTGGAACTCACCTGCTTATTTTTGTGTTCTACCTCGTTAAGATCACCTGGATCATGGTGAAATCTTACCTCTAACTTAGTGTACTGTTTGTTTAACCGTTGTAACAAAGTGTGGTCGTCTTGGATCAAACCCTGTTCCCCTTTGTCCCATGTCGTGTTCTCCTTCAGGAGGGGAACTTCCTGTGAAACTTTGAACTTTAGCGTTCTCTTAACAATTTGAGAAATAACGTCATCAAACCTGGATGACTGGATCCATATGGGATCTATACTCACCCAATATGTTCCCCTTGACAGATCCCCCTTATCGGAACAATTATACCTTGAATGTGTCCTTAGACATAATGCTAAAAAAACAAACCTTTCCTTCAGCCACCGGAACTATCGGTTTGGCTTCAGGGTGGATCTTTTGAATGGTAGGCTCGCATTCTGTGTTATTGAGCCCGCAGGCTTCTTCACTAAATTTGACTTGCCCCGGCAAACACAGGTACCTCTGGGAGAATTGCCCGCATGAGGACAACTCTACTCGTTTCACCTCCCCGTCTAGCACCAAAAAAGTTTGACCTCTCAGGTCATGGTGTAAGACACGTGTTGAGGTGGGAACTAAGGGAGTGGCGGTGCCTAAAGGAATGTTGCACCGTTTCCATTTGTTCACCCAAACATCTTGAAGCTTCCATGCAAAAGATCCTTCTCCAGAAAAATCGATATACCTCCCCTTGTCCAATCTCAGTTGGACAGGATCTTTAAGCATCTCCCTGACAAAATATGTCCCCAACTGTCCTGATTGTACCTCCTCCCCCCTTATGTCCTGAGGCACAATATGTACCTGAGGTCGGGAAGACTGTACTCTCTGCAATCTTTCAATTAAGAGTACCTCTTCACTTACCCAACTAGCATGAGGATAAGCGGCTGCACATGGACTGTGTAATATCGTCCCCTGTTGTGACCCGTGTAATGTGAATGGGGTTCCCTGTGTTGGCTTTTCCTCCCCCGGGATCGCTCTCCCCACCCTCTTTGTCACCTGGAAATGTGGCTCGATCTCGATTTTTACTTCTTGTTTCGAGAACCACCACCCCTCGGCTTTCCAGCCTTTACGTGTGTAGTTGTTTCAGAGGCACTCTCTGTTGGTAGTTCCAGAGTGTGATGTTGTCCCCCACGTCTCTCCGGCAGGAGAATTGACGCCTCCTGCTCGTTCCTCTCCAATCTGGAACCATCTCACTCTGGATAACCAAGACAAGGTACCCCTGAATCACACACTCCACCTTTTGCATGTACCTTTTGCATGTACCCATTGTACTGCAATGTACCTTTTAACAAACCTTTGGATCGGTGCATCGATTCTGGGAGTGTGGCATTCAATAGCAGATTTACACTGCCATTCAATTCCCACTGCCCGCCCACCTGACCCTTCAGACCTTTCACCCACATTGTGCCATGAAATTTGTCTTCTCCTGGCACAAGTGCTCTTTTCCTCCATCCCTGCTTGGTCCATCTGTGCCAAGCGGAGGGAGGTGTGAAAGGATCAGTACCTTTGTCACCCAACATCAACATGTTTGGGCCTTGTATTCTCATTAACCCCTTATTATTCATGAGAATGTCCTCTCTTCGTTCTCCTAGGATGAAATGGCAACCTAGGATCACCATCAGCACGGTACTCTTAATTATAAAAGCACCACCTTGGGAAAGAAAAACATTAGCAATTTGCACTATGCTTTGCTCAGTCGGTTTTTTTAGTCGTTTTCCGATCTCAGGAATCTCGTGTTTTAGTCTCTTTCCAATTTCAGGAATCTCGCTGTTCTCCAACCTCAGATTGGCATCTGGAACCTTTCGCTTATCCGACTGACATCTCCATCTTTGCTGCCAGCACTGCAGCTGTCTCGAGTCCATATTGCCAAACTCCTGAAATCAAAATACAAACAAATCAATTCTTATTAATGATTTGGGATTCGCCATGCGGCTTGTACTCTGTACACTTTAAATTGATCAATATATACCGTAATTGATCTCGTTGCTTTATGGTTCTCATGAACTCTGTTTACTCTTTTTGGTAGATTGGAGTTAAACCTCTCTCCCCTACCTAAGTACTATCCGAAGTACTTACCTGTGTAAAATATGCTCCCGTGGACTTCACCTTTGGAAGCTCTCACGTCATTGCAAGCTCCCTCCACATCCCCCCCCCCCTATCTGTACATGCGCGGCCGTCGCATGCACAGATTACGGATGCCCCACCTGTTGTTGCTTTGCAGGTGACCCTGCAATGCTCTTACTCATTATTGCATTTACTTATCTAGAACCTCATTGCGATACCAGCTCTGCTAGAAGTTCTGTGTGTTGTACCCTCTGACCAATGTTTGCCGTGCTACTACCCCCATACTACAAAAAAAAATGGCTGCCTCCCTGTAGGAAGGAGCACTTTGCACTTAAACTACACAGGGTGCAGGGCTAAGCATTCCAGCATCAAATGCCTGTATGCAGATCCCTAAATGCCCACTTGGTAGGTAGTCGTATGGCAAACACCGTACTGATACACTGTCACTCTGTAAATAGCAATTCTTTCATTTATATAATTGCCCCATGAACTGCTGTCAGTTCTTGTTCTTTGTGCTACACTTGATAGGAGCTGGAAAAAACATATTTGACCAATCAGTGGACGGAAAAAACGCACAAAAAAACAGCCCCAGCCCAGCATAGACCTCTTAGCCAAACTCTGGACCTGTCCACGACAAAAAACGGTAAAAAACGTTACCGCTCTGCAGCAGTGGCGACGGATACCTGGATTGGTCAACTCCCTTTTTTTCCAACTCCGGCACCCCCCTGATGCACTGTTGGGAACTCATGCTGCACCACCCATTAAGGTGCCCCACTTACAGGAATAATCCCATAAGCAACTCAGTACAGACACTTTCCTGATCTGCGCTGCTACGTGTCTCCCTGCACCTAGCTGGGAAACACTTCCTATCCGTGACCATGCTAGTCTTACAGTAATAGCTTGGTGCACATATTCTGGCATTCCTTTCCATGGACCCAGGGGAAATACTTCGGGATCCGAGATACTCAGTAGAATGTCTCTGTATTTCTACCCCCCTTCCTTTCAGCTGTTCTGCCCGGAGCCGCGAGCACAGCCTGACGTGACGTGGATCCCCCCAGCCCCTCCTCCCCCCTGCCATGATGTGTGGGAGCCACGACTCTTGGGGGCGGGCCCTCCGGGCGGGCCCTCCCCAATGCCGCCATTTTGAGTCCTGGACTGCCAGCTAAGATGGCTGCTATCAATCTCCCGTAGCAACCTCTTAATCCTATAAACATTAGGAGAAAAAACAAACTCAAACAGAACAAACATTTTATGCATAGTTACACATAGCATCGATACACAGTGCAAAAAGATCAGCATTCCGCCACACACACTGCCTTCACAACCGGAGAAAAAAAACCTTGTCCCAGCTGCAATTCTAAATGCTATACATCTTAGTATCACCCAGTGACGTGGAAATCTCTCTCTACACAAACCATCTGCTTATCTCAGCCATAACTCAGACCTACTAAAGCGCGCAGTATAACTCTAAACCACATTAACTGTTACCATCCCAGCTAGAGCTTCTGAGACGAACATTTATCAGACTATTGGTGGACCCCCTCGTGGTGTCATCATACACACCTACTCGATTAATATTCAATGAGGCTTTTGACATACATACAAGAATTTCGGTATTTAGTAAATATGGCTGATGTTTATTGTTCTAGTGGTGTACATGCACAGGTCAGGGAGACCTGTGGCCTTGTCCATAGAACAGCTTCTTGGTATGTTCTGGTTCTGCTGACAGAACTGCAGATTTTCTCTCTAAGAGAAAATCCCCTTAAAGGGCAGGTCTGCTCCCCAAGCCTTTTTGACTAACTCAGTCCAAATAACTGGCCTACTTAAATTATAACACTATGTATACATACATTTAGAAAAATGGACAGTGTAGAGTCCCCCTCCCAGGCTCTTTAACCCCTTGTCACCCATGCAGGCTAGTATAGTCAGAATTAGCTTAAGCAATAACAGACTGCATGGTCCATGGTATGGGAGGGCTCTGGAAAAGAGGGGAGGTGAAACCTCCCCCTTTATTCCATAGCACTTGCCCAATCCATGGACAAAAGGCTCATCCTCACCTCCAGTTCCCAGAAGGAGAGTGAGGGTGACTTCCCCCACACTGACTGGTTGTAGGGCCTGGGGGGGGGGGGGGGGGGGGGGGCTTTGCGGACACCGACTGGATGTAGGAGGGTGAAGGAAGAGACTGCAGAGGAAGGATAATGAGCAGGAGAAATTGAAGTAGCTAACCTGCATACACGATGTGGTGGTGGCACAGCCACATAGTCCTTCTTTCTTCTCCATCTCCACCATATTTACCTAGAGGGCAGTGAAGATTATGTAATTTCCCTGACCATGTTTTGAAGAGCAGTTGTGTATGGTCAGATGGACCTTAGCCCAAACACTGTGTGCCAGAGATCGGTTGACGTGCCATTGCACTTGCCAGTACCGGCGGTCCAGGATGCCTGTCTGTGAAAAGTATCTTCTTCCTACAAAGCCGAAACATTTTTTAAAGGCCTCAGATTAGCTATTATGGTAAAAGCTGTTGTGCTAGCAGTTCTGACAAGCTAGAGTCAGCGTTCCCTTCAGACATCGGATGGATGGAACGCTGACTCTGTGGCAAAGACCATGAATCAGGCAGGCTGGAAGGTGGAGTGGAGGACAACTGGGAACTAGGGAGAGGAGGATGTGAGGAGGTGAAAGGTGGGTCAGCAGGAAGTTGGGTTGTGCTTTGACAGCTTTCTTTAGGGATTCCTGCCAAAGGTCTTTGTGATGGAACTCCAGGTGCCTTCTACGTGGGTGCTGGTCTTCCTACAACTAATTTGCTTGTGACACAGGTTGCAGATGGCTTTTGAACTGTCAGCAACACACACACAAAATAATTCCATACAAATGAGCCTTGTTAAGCCGGTCTAGCACTGCTAGAAGTGTTCAAGATCGGTGTCTGGCTGACCCCAGTCAATGGAACACTCTGCTGTTTGCCTCCTGTCCCCTGTGACCACGTCCTGCTTCCTACCCTTTTCCTTCTTCTACGAGGCCCACAAACAGTATGGTCACTCAGATGTTGGTGTGACACGGTAACAGTATACGTTGATCACACAGCAGGCAGTGACCTGAAAAGGGGTATGGTCATAAAATGTCTGTGATACTTTTTTCTTTACACACTGATATCACTGATAACACAGTATGGTCAGTCACACAGGTGTTGCTGTGATGCTGTGTGGGGGAAGCACACATCATGTCCCCAATAGCAGACACTAAATCCCTTTTGTGCAGTGACGGTGGGCTATAACAGTAACACAACCGCACACTACACTGTATATGGGGGTGTTGTGTTGCTACAACACACCCTACAGCAAAAAAAAGAAAAAAAAAACAACAAATAAGTACAGCAGGGTCAATGTCACTGGCAGTCCTCAAAAAGTCTTTTGTGATCAAGTAGCAGAGCACCTAGGAAGCAGCTACACAGCACAATAACACAAAACAACCTATCTCTCACTGTCACTCCATCTGTAGCAGCACCACCTCTCTCTACACTGACTAATGCAGAATGAAAATGGCCATTGGGATGGTGTCTTGTATGGGGGGGGGGGGGGGGTAGTGGCATCGGTGGTGATCATGTCTTATTGGCTGTCCTGTCCCAAATGACCTTCAGGGCGAAGGGTCAAAAAAATGGCACTTTGGGAAAGTGTAGGCGGGTGAGAATGGCCCGTATCATTCGCACTACTTGCGAGCACGCGAGTTTGCTGGAAACCATTTGCTGGTGAATGTGTTCAGCCATCCGTACTGATTACTTATTGTTAGTGCGAATTTGTGAAAATTTCACAGTAGGTTAGAATTTTTTGCAAACAATTGTCTTATTTATGTCCCATGAGAATGCTCAGTAGACATTTTTACTAATTATGCCAAAAAAGTGCATGCGATGTTCGGAATACACATGGAATTGACACGGAATTCTGCCTTTCAACTCAAAATTTTTAAATTCCAATGCGTCCATGCCTACTTCTGAGTCCTCACAGCAGCTGGAAACTCCAAAGTAGCTCTCATCCTGGCTTTTATTACTGGTGTAAAACTTCTTATTACCAATGCAGACCAGGAAAAGAGCGAAGTTGAAGGCTTTGACTGCATAATGGAGACCTAGAGCACACTGGGACATGGAAGAGGGGAAAGTTGTGCTGGAAGAGGCAGAAAAAGAGAGGAATTTGGAGACTGAAACACAAGAGTGGCAACTATAGCAACCTTTCCTGAATTCTCCATATACTCTAGTGATTGGGTGAAATTATGGAAATGAGCAGCTCTCTACAGGAACCAGCAGGGAGCAAGAGAAGGATGGATGAAGGCTCTCCACTATGAGTTGAGCAACACTGTAGACGCCAGTGGCTGCATATCAGATAAGAGGGAACATCCAATTGTGCCATCTCTTCATTGATCTGAAAATCACTGAGATGTGATATGAGGCCATATTTTGCCAAAAGATCTTGGTTTATGATTGAGTATATATGATAACTTACTGTAAATTTCCTTTAAATACTGACAGTTTTCAATATGCAAATGTTATTTGATTGACCGTATCATCTATAAGAAAAGAAGGCTGATGCCAACTAATCCTTGTACCGTAGATCTTTTTAGTTTGGGGATTTATGTTTACATGGCAATGTAACGTCTGGTGAGCATGTACATTTGTAGATACAAACGCATACAGATGCCTACGTTTTCCTTTTATCAGACTGTTATTTCTGACTATCTGTACTGAATAGAGATTTTCCATTTACTGACATCCTTTCTAGAAATAGCTCTCCCACCACACTGGAAGATGATTATTCATTAAGCTCTCCTCCGGTTGCCAGTAATAAGCCATAACTAGGTTGCTCTTTTCAATCCTCTCTGTCTAGCTAGAAAAATAATTGTGTTTTTATTCTTCACCCAACAAACCAATCAGGACAGGAACATGCACTTTGTTAAAACATAAATACAGGTAATAAAAAGTATTTACTACTGTGAAAAAGGAAAATAGTTTTTGTTTACCAAAATGAATACATTCCTTATAATCCGTTTCAAGCAGAAATAGTAGTGGCATTCCCTGTACCCAGCTTTCCAAAAAGACTAAACTACTTCTAGGGAGTGTCCTCAGTGTAGAAGCACACAGGGAATGTCCTCAGTGTAGAAGCACACAGGGAGTGACAATTTAGGATGCAACTCCTCCGCTCCCTCAGCTCTCCACTGATTCTGTATCATAGCTTCATGTGCAATTTACAAATGTGGGTGTCTGTGGACTGTTTTTCTCTGGATTGATTGATCAATTTGATGTTTACAATTACAGAAAACTTTCATTGGCATCACTTAAGGC